>NW_027494761.1:0-253172 GCF_021521415.1 Bidens hawaiensis
GATTTCTGTATGTTGAAAATGTTATTTTTATTCACTGAACAAAATTGAGTTGGAATGGGTTCATGTCAAAACAGGTCAAATAAAAAACGGTCGTTTTGGGCCGGATTGGGTCGGGTTTAAGTCGAAACATGTCAACTTAAAAAAGGTCGTTTTGGGTCGAGTGAGATCGGGTTAGGGTCGAAACGGGTCAAACTAAAAAATGGTTGTTTTGGGTCTGAACTGTCAAATGTCTAAACTACCCCTTGTCATCGACAACTAAAAAAAATTTTGAACTTTACTTGTGACAGGCAGTTTGCACGATTTTGGCTATGTTATAGTCGTGGTTACTTGCTTTATAATTATAAGTCAACAATATCACCTCATGAAATCAGATTAATGTGCGTATATAAACTCTTATACCTTCATTTTTTTCTGGATGTTGTCTTTTTTATATCACTTTTTATGTAGTCATCAGCATTTTCTTGAAAACAAATGAATTCCCATTAAATTCCAATTTAGAACGACCCTGTTTGACCCGTAAAAGTCAAACTGCAATGACATAATTTTAGAACATTGTCTGGACTGTCAAATGTCCAAAGTACTATTCATCAATCGACAACAATAAAAATATATATCTGTTAATTTTCAGGCGGTGTGCACGGTTTTGGCTATGATCGCAACATTACCACTTGTTCAGCTTGTCTTCTTTCACATTCTTCTATTACAAATATGTTTCTGAATGCCCTGTATCAGCAGAAAGATCCCATTTCTATCAAGATTCCAGCATTATCATTTTTGGTTTGATTTTATTATTTGTTTATTTTGTGTAAATATACAGTCGATATGAGTTGGTCGTGGAAGAAGTCATCGGATAAGGCGGGGTCTGAGAAAACCGAATCTGTTATTGTAACCGCTTCGGTTGGTTCACAAGGTGACAAGGTTCGTTTGTTTACCTTTTTATAGTTATTTATAAATGTTTATATGCTGACTTGTTAATATAAATCTCGAATTATAAATTTTGTAGATTATTTTTAAGAATTTCTGTATGTTAAAAATGTTATTTTAATTCACTGAACAAAATTGAGTTGGAATGGGTTCGTGTCAAAACAGGTCAAATAAAAAAGGGTCGTTTTGGGCTGGGTTGGGTCGGGTTTAAGTCGAAACATGTCAACTTAAAAAAGGTTGCTTTGGGTCGGGGTGACATCGGGTTAGGGTCGAAATGAGTCAAACTAAAAAATGGTCGTTTTGGGTCGGGACTGTCAAATGTCTAAACTACCCCTTGTCATCGACAACTAAAAAAAAATTTGAACTTTACTTCTGACAGGCAGTTTGCAACGATTTTGGCTATGTTATAGTCGTGGTTACTTGCTTTATAATTATAAGTCAACAGTATCACTTCATGAAATCAAATTAATGTGCGTATATAAACTCATATACCTTCAATTTTTTTCTGGATGTTGTCTTTTTTATATCACTTTTTATGTAGTCATCAGCATTTTCTTGAAAACAATTGAATTCCCAATAAATTCCAATTTAGAACGACCCCGTTTGACCCGTAAAAGTCAAACTTCAATGACAAAATTTTAGAACATTGTCTAGACTGTCAAATGTCCAAAGTACTATTCATCAATCGACAGCAAAAAAAATGTAATAATTTTCAAGCGGTGTGCACGGTTTTGGCTATGATCGCAAAATTACCACTTGTTCAACTTGTCTTCTTTCACATTCTTCTATTACAAATATGTTTCTGAATGCCCTGTATCAGCAGAAAGGTCCCCATTTCTATCAAGATTCCAACATTATCATTTTTGGTTTGATTTTATTATTTGTTTATTTTGTGTAAATATACAGTCGATATAAGTTGGTCGTGGAAGAAGAAGTCATCGGATAAGGCGGGGTCTGAGAAAACAGAATCTTTTATTGTAACCGCTTCGGTTGGTTCACAAGGTGACAAGGTTCGTTTGTTTACCTTTTTATAGTTATGTATAAAATGTTTATATGCTGACTAGTTTAATTTAAAGCTCGAATTATAAATTTTGTAGATTATTTTTAAGGATTTCTGTATGTTGAAAATGTTATTTTAATTCACCGAACAAAATTGAGTTGGAATGGGTTCGTGTCAAAACATGTTAAATAAAAAAATGTCGTTTTGGGCTGGGTTGGGTCGGGTTTAATTCGAAACATGTCAACTTAAAAAAGGTCGTTTTGGGTCGGGTGACATCAGGTTAGGGTCGAAACGGGTCAAATTAAAAAAAGGTCGTTTTGGGTCGGGACTGTCAAATGTCTAAACTGCCCCTTTTCATCGACAAAAAAAAAATTGAACTTTACTTGTGACAGGCAGTTTGCACGATTTTGGCTATGTTATAGTCGTGGTTACTTGCTTTATAATTATAAGTCGTGGTGGTGAAACTGACTGAACCAAAGAAATCCAACCAGTTCGCGGTTTTGAACTTGGAACGAGTAGTGTTAACTGAACCGGTTTGAAATACGCATGGTTTGGTTTTAACGGTTTGTCAGTTTGGCACTTGGAACCAAATTGTAAACTGAACTGGTTTTAAAAGTTTGCAGATTTGTGGTTTGGTAAACATTTATTTTTCCACTATTCTAGGAATATAAACTTGAGTATATGTGTTCATTAATAAACCTTACCCATTTTTAAATGTATGATCTTTATACATTTTTCTTACAACTTTATATATGATAGTTCTTATATGTATTTGATACAAGATAATGTAAAAAATATTTTTTGTCAATCTATCTTGTAAATCTTTGTATTTGTGTTCCCTATTTATTTTTTACTAATTCTTTATTTGTTTGACAGGGAATAAAGAATAAAGCAAACAGTAGCCTTGTGTGTATATCTTCATTGACCAACTAGGCGGGTTTCTTTCTGCAGCTTACTTGCTTTTTTATGCAGTCACTTCAATTCACCTTTTACCTTTATTAACCAGTTCATACTCAAGACCTTCTATTAACTGGTCCATATCCAATCAACACCCCACCATATATACTCTCAACATCTTTCAAGATACACCAAAACACAAAAACAGTTGATCAGTTTGTGTTGTGGTAAGACACCATGTTTCTCATTTTATGTTATTAATTGACTGAACACTCTTCATCTATGTTTTTCAGCTTTTTAAATACTCAAAGAAGGTTCGTATTGCCTTTAAAAAGCGGCCCTACAGTAATAGTAATCGATATCTAGTATTCTTCCTTGAATCCTTAGTTGTCCATATTCTTGGCTTTTTGTGTATTGATAATTTTCACCGATTCAAACCTGTAGTTATTCAGTTAAGTGTATTAGTATGTTTGAAGTTGTTAAAAGTGATTGTATATTGTGAGGATGCTTTGATGGCTTTTTTGTTTTTACATTCACGTAACCGATTTATTTTTTTATAGTATGAATTCTTATTCAAGTATTCAACCTGATTGCAATATAGTATTTTAAAGTTGTTTTTAATAATTGGTATAAGTTTAGTTTCACTAAAAGCACACTATATAAAAGTTAAATTCGTATAAAGAGTTATATATAACTGGCTGTAGGCTTAAGCTTTTTTTAAAGAATCTCAAAAGTAATTCAAAGTGTAAAAAGAGCATTTTAGTTCCTTAGGCAGTTATTGATGTCATAATATTTTAACCTGGAAATGGCATAAAAGAGAGGTTGTGGACAATTATTGGTTAAGTTATACATTCAAATTATGTTAAAGAATATTTTAGAAATATATATGAATGCTTGTCGGATAAATAATTTCCATTATAAACTTGTTAGTAGAATAAAAAAACATAAATACTATTGGTGTTTCTTTAAAGGTAATAAAAACAACAAAAACATTGGTAAAAACCCAACATTATCAGCCCCCAGCGTTAAAGCTACACGAATTCGGTTAGTTTTCATAATTGCTAAGCCTACCAAAGAAATGAACATAAGTTTATAAAAACAAACATATATAAAAGAAGAAAAAAAAGCTGGTGGACTAAAGAGGCAAGTAGTAGCTGGACTAAAGAGGCAAGTAGTTGCTGGTCACTAAAGATATGAAGTGAACATAAGTTTATAAAAGCCAACATAAAAAAATAAAAAGAACTGGTGGACTGAAGAGCCAGGTAGCCGCTAAGACCAATAAAAACATGTAGAGAAATAAAATATTCGAACCTCACTAAGAAACCCGCCAACTCACACCAAACACTCACGTATATTTCTGCCAAAAAACAATTGCTAAATAGAAATCCAAATAAAAAACCAAGTTGTGGCACCAAACTTCACTTTTACTGTATATAGATAATTATTTGTTAATTATTTGTTAATATCACATAATTTAAACAGATATTTTCTTTTTAGAAATATCCTTCTAAAACATGCTTGGTAGATAAAGTACAACGTATAACACAAGAAAATATTCAAACATTAAAACACTCCACTCAAACTTATTTTCACAAACTAAAAACATATCATTGCATTTTAAGTAACAAATGTAACTATTTAAAAATATAATTTTAGAAATTTGAAAAATCTTCTACTCGGTAAATTGAGTTGAGTAACTAAATTTCTCATATCTTTGTTTTCATAAGAAAATCGTCAAGTATACTAAAATTTGAAAATTCATGTATTATATTTCACTTTTTTTCAAATTGTTTTTTCAACGCGAGTGTCCCGTCTCTTTTACCTGTTTTATAATGTTCGAGAAAGTAATCCACTTCTATGATGATATGATAAACACGAGTAGAATATACAAATATTGTTGTCTGCTAAGTTCTTACATGCATACTTTAATATTATAAGGTTTAAATATTCAGTTATAATATAATACATTCAAATTTATATATATTAATTCTTATCATTTACTTCAATAAATAATATAAAGCATCAAAAGAAAGCAAAACACTAAAATAAAAACATTTGCCTTCACCTAAACTAAAAAAAAACCCAACAACCATCTATAATGAGGAACATCCGAAACATATTTAACTCTACATTTTCATTTGAAATACATGTTTAAACTAAAAGGTTGGAGATATATAAAAGACCAAAAGTATTCAATTTTGTTTTGTCTTATTGAAGGTTTAATTGATCATGGATGTGCATTTCATTGTTGACTCTTTCTCATCACTCACGCAATATGGAGTTTTGTATACTTTGTCTTTTGTTTGGGTTGAGTTCGTTTTGCCAGACGTCCGTGAAAACAAATTATTGGTTATTTTTCTCGACCAAAACGTAAGATCTTATTTTAAATATCATATTATATGATAATAAACATTGTCAATAGTCAATACTATATATGTCCCACTAAAGGTATCAAAATATCATTTACATATATAGTATATTAATTTTTCCTATATTTTGTCGATATCATTTTCTTTATCACTTTTTCCTATGGGTTTCCACTGTCATTTCTAAATTGATATTTTAGAAACTTTGTATTAATTATTTAGATCAAAATCATGAACATCATCTTCCACATTTTTTTACATATATGTATGGTATTTGGTATGTTTTATGGGATATATATATACACACACTATATTATAATATATATTAAATTATTTTATACCAAATAAAACTCTATTTGGTATAAAGCACTAAATTTATTGTTTATATTTTTAGAGACATCAAGTGGTCGCTTTCGTCCCAGCCCCTTTAATGAAGTTTTTCAAAAACAAAAATTTGGTAGACAACATGTTTGTACTAAACCGTTTCCGAATTGAGAGTTTTGATTACGAAGAATGGCCAAAACATGAAAACTACATTTTGTTTTATAGTGAATTCAAGATTTTATTTAGTGAACAAACTAAACTTATTCCATTTGCAACCGATGTTACAAGAGGGTTATGTTTCTATCCATTAGTGTCATCTATAGAAACTCTTACGAATGACAGGACACATGTAAAACTAATTACTGGTACGTATAAGTTGTTTTGATACAAATAAGTTTATATACTAGCTTTTTTATACTACGTAATATAAAGAATAATAATATTGGTTTAGATGTCGTTGGGAAGATTATCATGGGTGAGCGACGATTTCGTCATTTTTTTATGATTCTTCAAGATGTTATGTAAGTCATTCTTCATATAAAAGATTTTTATTAAAATTTCTTTTAAATATTTTATATTTATAACTATTTACTACGGTATTTAATATAAATTTTACATGTGATAGTGGTCACCGTATACAAATTTCTTCGTACGACCCACCGCAGATTGAGATGGTGAAAACCTTTCGGGCAATATTAAATAAATCTATTGTGTATGTATCACGGGTCAAGATGGTTCGTTTTCCGGAAAGTATGTTATAATTTACATATCTTTTTAAGAAATATATAGTGGCATCATACACCTAACGTTTTCAAAATATATATTTTATGTTTTTCAGTGAATATATTGAGGTCAACATGCTATACTAGGATCGCGTTTGAACCGGACATTCCAGAGAGACACCAGATTGCCTTAATGTGTCGTTCTTAAAATATGATTGCCTTAAGTTATTTGATTAGGATATTTTTATATTGTTTTGATATTATTGTTTGCTTGTAGTGAAGATGTTCAAAAATTATGAATGATCACTTTGATTTTTTTTTTGCGTGTGTTTATGATTTGTTATCTTCTCATATCATTATCTATACTAGAAATAAGTTTTACTTTGCTTAATGTTGTCATGTCATATATCGTGTTGTTGCAAGTATGTGTTGTACATATGACTTTATTTACATGTAATGCAATTACACATACTTTTCTCCAAATTTTAAGTTAATTATGCTAGAACTAATTAGTCATTATTTGTGATAAACGAAGGTATCACCATGGTTGACCTTTCTATTGAAATAATCATTTTCGAGATATTAACGAGGGTGCCAATGAGGGTTGTAGGTCGTTTTAAGTCTGTTAGTAAGGAATGGTATGCCTTTTTGTCAACACAAGAATTTGCAAGGGTACATTGTTCTCGCTCATTAATTTCATCTAATCCGAGAACTCTCATAATTGGCAACCTAACATGCTCAATTCATCCGATCGACCTTCAAACCGGTGAATATGGGCCAAGCACAATCGTTCCATTTCCATTTAATGATGTCTCAGTTCGGTCACATTTGGATGGATTGTTGTGTGTTCGCTTAAATCATACGTCAGAGTTGCTTCTTTGGAATCCAGTCACTCGTGCATTCAAACATTTATCAACACCAGAATGTCGTTGTCATGGTTTCTTTGAACATGATGACGCTACTGGTTTTGTACATTGACGGTTACGAAGATTATAAGGTTTTACATGTAAAGCTTAGGCGTGGTGTACTTCGCGTCTCCATATATTCTAGGAGAGTAGGATCTTGGAGAAATATACCTTTAATAATAAGACCAGAGTATGTTAGCCCCACTTTTGGTTGGTCAAATGGTACTTTTTGCGGTGATACTCTTTATTTCACTGTTTGTGAGTCTTTGGTTGGAGGTAAAAATGTGGTACTTTGTTTTGATGTTAATTCGGAGAAATTTAAAGAGATATGCTTTCCACCAGTTCTAATGATGGGAATTGTTTTTGGAGATTTAGTGAATGTGAAAAATGAACTTCACATGTTTGTTAGCACTGGCATACGTGAGATGTCAATTGAGTTGTGGATGCTAGAAGAGGAACAATGGATTAAGGTCTTGTCATGTCCTCGAATCCCCCCCTATACCTTTGTCATTATGTTGTGACATAACACATTTTATGACAAATGGTAATTGGTTTGTGATGACTAATGGAGGGAAGCTTTATGAAATCGAAATGGATGTGAAGCCCTTTGAATGCTTTTATCATGTTACTTCATTTTGTGGTTCTAAGAGAGCAATGTTTGTGGAGACCGTTGTTTCACCAAGTTTTTAGTTTGTCTCACTCAATGTTTTCATTATTTATTGTAATGTTTTAAGAATTCAGATTCTTCTTTTTTTCTTTCCAATTAATATAATAGTCAAGTGTCATGTACTATTCTTGCAATTATGCTTTCAGAATTTCATTGTGTATGATAAGTCTCCTTTTGTTTAATTTACAAGGTATTTTTCAATTTACAATGACTAATAAACAACCAAAAGATCGTAATGATGCTTCTACCTCACGTGCATCTACATCTGCTGAAAAACGAAGAGCGTATAACACGCGGTATTACGCTTCACGCAAAGAGAATGGACAACCAAAAAATCGTAATGATGACTCTACTTCAAGTGAATCTATATTAGCTCAAAAAAGGAAAGAGTATAACAAACAGTATTATATGTCTTGCAAAGAGAAAAACAAACTATTGAAAGTCGGCATCAACGATGCTTACCAACGTGATCCACTAATGGAAAGGATACCATTACAAACTTTACAAACTAATAGTAGTCAAATGACACAAATGCCAAAAGGGAATGTGTCATGTAGTTCGACTTAAGAACGAAAAGTCAGCGATGAACCATGTCATGCTACATGCAAAGAAAACGGAAAAAATACTTCAAATGGTATTCAGTTTACACGAATTGTTACGGATGATAGTACGCCGACAACATCACACCCCTCTGTAATTGGCAAAGTCATGGCTGAAATATCACGAGGTTTTTATTTATTTAACAATGCTTTCTTTATTAAACTTGTCATCTTTTGCATCTTCCTTCACTTAATACAATGAATTTCGTAGGCATTCGAATTCAACCGCATACACTATTACCTCAATTTTGTGACGTTATTGATCAACCATCCATCCTGGATGAGAATATCGAAGAGGATGCATATAATTTTATGCACGCTGGTATGCCTACATACCATCGTGTTGTAGAGGAATTCACACCTGAAATATCACAAGGTTTTTATTTATTTAACCTTGCCTTTTTATTAAACTTGAAATCCTTTACAATTTTCGTTACTTATTACGTCAAGTTCCTTAGGTATTCGAATTCAACCATCCACTCGCGATGAGAACACATAAGAGGATACCTAAAATTTTGTTTACGATGGTATACCTAGGGAGCATTGTGTCTTAAAGGAACGAAGTCCATGTCCTCATTGTGGAGAAAAATGATTTACATATGAATTCTCTACCTTTTGTTGTATGAGTGGGAAAACAATGTTAGCAAATTCAGAAATTCCAGATGAATTGTACCGGCTGTTCACCTCACAAGATGATATTGGAAAATTGTTTAGGTAAAACATACGTGCCTATAACACCAATTTTTCTTTCGCCTCAATGGGTGTGACATTGGATGACACTTTGAACAATATGAGAGACGGTGTATACACGTTTCGTGCACATAAAGGAATATATCACAAAATCGATCAATTAGTTTCGAGAGATGGAACACCTAGGTACTTACAATTGTATTTTTATGATCCTGATACTGAGTTAGATCATAGACTTCGATGGCCAAATCTTGATGAAAGAATTACTAAGATGTTGAGAAGTATTCTGTCTACAAACCCATACGTTAACACATTTCGAAGTCTTGCAGACTTAGGACATCTAGATAACTATAGAGACACTTTGAATGATTCGGTGGAACTTGACCAAAGGGTGTACAACCGACCAACGACATCCGAGGTTTAAATAATATTACTATACTTCAAATATTTATATAACCATAGTATAGATTATTTTACTTATTTATTGCACCATTGTATAAGTTGCTGGTATTTGGGTTGAAGGTAATGACAATATCACTTCGTACAAAAGAAGTATTGTTGTGTACGGTAGGTCTGAATATAGTCAAACTATCCAACCATACTTTGGTTGTTATGATCCATTGTCATATCCTCAATTTTTTCCTAATGGTGAGTCGGGTTGGCATTCTAACATACCACGTCAAGGAGTATTAATCAATGAAGTTCACACCAATCACGATAATATCGATGAAGAAATATAAGGTACAAACAATTTACGTATCTTTCTTAAGTGAGGATCATAATTAGTACCCTAACGTGTACCATTTTTAAGAAAAGTACCAACAGTTTAGTTATTTTTTTCAGAGGCTAACACACGAAGTGGTAGAACAACCGTAGCTATGCGAGAGTACTTCTGTTACAAGTTCCAAATTCGATCTATCAAGAATGTGATTCTGTTCGGTGGTAGATTGCTACAACAATTTGTTGTAGATGTTTACATAAAGCTCGAGACGTCACGTTTACAATTTTGTGAACAAAACCAGAATAAGATCAGAGCTGATTTGTACCAGGGTATTGTGGATTGCGTCAATGCTGGCGAGGTTCTACCAAGTAGAGTTGGAAAACGGATTGTGTTTCCTGCATCTTTCATCGGAGGGCCTCGCGACATGCGACGCCGATTTCTTGATGCGATGACTTTAGTTCAAGATGACGGCAAGCCTGATTTATTCCTTACAATGACGTGTAATCCTGGGTAGCCCGAGATACGTGACAATTTAAAAGTTGGTCAAACAGCACAAGATCGACCAGACCTTGTTTCAAGAGTGTTTCGTGCCAAATTAGAGGATCTTAAGGAACAAATATTCAAGAAACATCTCCTTGGAGAAGTTAAGGCATACGTTTATGTCATCGAGTTTCAAAAGCGTGGTTTACCACATGCGCATTTTCTTCTTATTATGTACTCGCAACACAAAATCAGTAATCCAGATCATTTTGATAAGGTCGTGTGTGCTGAAATTCCTGACATACTAAGGCATCCCAAATTTCAGTCAATCACAAGATGCATGGTCCTTGTGGACATTTATGAATAAGCAATCCTTGTATGCAATTGAAGAATGATCGTCAAGTTTGTCGCTCCCGTTATCCAAGATAATTTAATGAACACACAACACAAGGAGAAGATGCATATCCATTATATCGAAGAAGAAATAATGGAATAAAGGTGTTTGTACGAGGAACAACTCTTGATAACAGATGGGTTGTCCCGTATAACCCAAGGCTTTTGATGATGTTCAACTGCCACATCAATAGTTTGCTTAAGTATAAAATCTGTGAAATATTTATTCAAATATATTTACAAAGGGCACGACAAAAGTTATTCAAATCAATCAAGATGAGCAAGAGGTTCTTGTTAACGAGATAAAGAGATTTCAAGATGCACGCTACGTATCTCCCCCGGAGCCAATGTGGCGTATTTTTTCCTTTTCTCTTTCTTAAATCCATCATGCTGTTTTGGCATTACAACTTCATCTTCCTAATTATCAAATGGTTAGATTTAGAGATGATGATGTCATGTCTGAAATTGTTGATAGGGAAAGAGATAAGAAAACCATGTTAACTGCTTTTTTTGATACAAATAGAGTGGATGAAACAGCAAGGCAATATTTTTATAAAGATTTTCCAAAACATTTTACGTGGAATGGAGGTTCAAGTCATTGGAATCGTCGTTTACGTAAAGCACAAAGAGGCCGTATCGTTTCCGCTAATCCGTCCGAAGGAGAAAGGTACTACTTACGCCTAGTTTTGTAGAATGTCAAAGGGCCTACTTCTTTTGAAGATCTTTGCAAAGTTAACAGTGTACAATACACGACATTTCGAAAAGCAGCTCTTGAGATAGGATTAATAGAGAACGATGAAAGTTTATCGCAATGTCTCTCAGAAGCCTCATTATTTCAGTTTCCCAGTGCTCTTAGAATGTTATTCGCGACCATAATTATTTTTTGCAAACCTGGAGATGTTCGAAAGTTATGGAATGACCACTTTGAATCACTATCTGAAGATCATCGGTTAAATTGTTAAAATGTCGAACGAGTTCAAAATTTGGTTCTTACCGAAATTAGAGACCTTTTACAATCAATGGGTAAAGATATCAATCTATTAGATCTTCCAAGCATAACAGAAGATGTAAACTTACAACATGTAGGTTATCGTGAGGTACAAGAGTGTTGGTGCATAATGTCAGTAGTTCAGTATCTCGTGTTTATTTGTGTCTGTAATCGTTTATATTGTTTTGTGTTAAACTTGTTCTTATATGTTCGCCTTTGTTTTAGCGAGCTTGTAGTTGAGCGAAGTTAAGATAACTTCGCCTAGTATGTTAGGCGAAGTTGTCGAGTTATTTAAACTCTAACTTCGGCTCTTGTAGACATAACTTTGGACGGCTGGTTTGAGTGATTCTTAGAGTCACGTGTTTGTATCTTGGTGGTTAAGCATTGCAATATATCAAGTATTATCTTATATTCTCGTGTATTTACATATATTCAACGTGTTAATCGACTCGACACTCGTATCGTATACGTGGGGATTCCGCACCCTCGTGTTACGAGATACTCCTGTGTAGATCCGGCTGGGAACTTACAATTGGTATCAGAGCATTTTGCTCGTGATTGTGTGATTCGGGATTATCACACGGGTGTTAAGATCATTTCGTTAGACCATTCACGGAACGAGTTTACGTTGAAATACCTCGTTTTTGTAAATCGCTCCTCATCCCTCATCAAATACACCTTCCAATCACCCTCGCGACCTTCGAAATCGACCTACCTAACCTGTAAAACTCCTTTGTTCTTCTAGCGAACTTGCCGTCACAAAAACTAGGGTTTTAGCGAACATATAAGTTTTTGGCGAAGTTGATAACCAGCGAAGTTGTCAACCAACGAAGTTACAGGCGAAGTTGTTGTGAAAGCGAAGTTGTATTAACTTCGCTACTGCTCACTGTTAACAGAATTTGATTGTTTGAGTCTCGTTCGTTCAAGTATGACTTCAATAAACATCACAGAACTGGTAAAGATGGAGGTTGAAGCTGGTTCAGCAACTAAAGCTCCAAAACTGCTTAAAGGTACTAATTTCGTTGCATGGAAAGATAGATTTGAACAGTATGTGAAGTATCAAGACGCAAAGATGTGGGTCTGCATTCAAGATGGGTACATTCCACCAACGTCCATGTTTGAAGGTCGAGAACAAATTAAGAAGTACAGTAAGATGGAAGATGATGAAAAGAAAATGTATGAGGCAGAAAGTAAAGCGCATGCAGCTATAACCATGACACTTCCACAAGAGATTCTTCATACTTTCAAAAAATACGAACCTCCAAAACAAAGCTGCTGAAAACCCAATTCTCAGTGTTCAAGTATCTGAAAAATGAATCACTTGATGACATCATCACACGATATTATCATCTGATGACCGAGCTAAATAACTACTCCATTGAATACAAGGAGGAAGAGATAGTGGAAAAGCTTCTTGATGCTCTCCCACCAAAATGGGAGATGTACACTGTTCTGATGAGAGAAGATAAGGACTTTGAGAAGATTGATTTGGAGACGGTGGTAAATAAGTTATGAAATTTTGAACTTAACATGGCTCGAAAGGAGACACCTACTGATCAGATTCAGGATCCGGGAATGTATGGTGCTAATGTCACTCCAAACTCAAGTTCAAAATCAGAATCCACTGCCTACTACTCAAAGGGGGAACCAAACTCCACTCCAGATGGTCATGTAATTCTCAATATGGATGGTGACGTATGTTTCGTAGCAGGAGGTAGTAGTTCCTCAAAACCTCAAACCACAACTGGTAATTTCTCAACCAATGCTTCTAGCAAGAACTACTCACAGATGCCTATGAGTGTTACATCAGCTGAACAACAGTTTGCTCTTTATGCCTCCTTCATTGCATTTTATGAGAATTACATCAAAGGAAAAATAGTCGACCCTGCAACTTTGGATGAAGACTATGATCAGATCGACGCTGATGATCTGGAAGAAATGGATCTGTAGTGGCAGATGGCTATGATAGTAAGAAGGGTGAAGAGATTTATGAAGAAAACTGGTAGAAAGTTCGTTGGAGAAAGACCGAGGTTTGATAATCCAAAGTTCGTTGTTATAACTGTCAACAAAATGGTCACTTTGCTAAAGAGTGTACAAATGAGAGAGTCGAACGAAGCCAAAACAGGCCTACTCAACAGAATGGGAGTGGAAGTGAAAATAAGGCTATGGTATCTCAACAAAACGGTGGATACTACTGGAATATACAAGTTGAGGAGGTGTTCGAACAGGCAAATCTGGTAAACATCGAAACTGGAGGAAGTGACAAAGAGACTGGGGAAGATCAAGCATACATGGCAGAAGTGAACGATCAACTCTCAGAGGTATGTTCTGAATCTCATTGTGAACAATGTGAAAAACTGTCTGATCAATTGAAAACATTAACTGATCAGTTTGTTAGTTTGGACACTCAATTTAAAAATTTAAAAGAAGAACATCACTATTCTAAAATTAAAGAAAACAGTTACTCGGTAAAAATAAAATCTAGTGAAAAGGATATCAGAAGTCTTAAAGCCACTCTAGCTGAAAAAATACAAGTGATTGATCTTAGTTATGAAGTGTTAGAAGAAAAGACCAAACTAATTGCTGAAAAAAGATAAACAGATAGCTGATTACCAGGTAAAAGTGGTGGAACAGAGAAAAATTGAACAATTTAGAAATTCTTCTGCGATGTTAGATCACATCATAAGTGTTCAACGTTCCCCGGTTAACAAAGGGGGAATTGGATTCTCTGAAGTTCCACCACCATACAGCAATAACTATACATATAATCCTAGTAATCAGCAATCTGCGAATGTTGAAATTAGTCAGACAGTTCCACTAAAATTTTCTGCTAAAGAAACTGAAGTTAATGAGAGTGAAACAAGTAAGACAAGTTCTAATGTCACAAGTTCTGTCTCTAGTTCTGTCTCGTCAAACTCGGACAAGTCGTCCGAATCGGGTGAGATAAAAGAAGAGGTTGTGTTACTAAAACGAGGGGAGGACTATAAGTTTGATGAAAAGAAATCTTCCCTAAATCCGTTCGTCCCACCATATGTGAGACAAATGGATAGTAATGCAACAACTTTTGAGACGAAAGTTCAAAACAACCAGAATAGTTCGAACAAAAGTTGTTTTAGATGCAACAGGATAGGACACCTTGTCGCTGATTGTCCTCTGAAACAGAGAAAATCTAGAAATATGAGGCCTACTAAAACTGAGAATAAAACGAATACTAATTATGATGCTGGTAAGAATGTGAAAACACCAAATTTCAATCATTGGACTAATCCAAGATTTCAAAGAAATCAGTCTCGTTCTTACTCAGTGAATTACCAAACCAACAATTATAATTCCAGTAATTCACGAAGGTTTGGATGGCCTCATAGCCAGTCATCTAGAAATTTTCCTTTCAGAACTTATAGAAACTCTCCTCAAACTGACTTTGGGCAACCAAGGTACAGGATGCCGGATAACAGGTTTAATCAACCCAAGATCAGAAGGTCTTGAGTCCCCATATTTTAATCTATTTCTTTTAATTGTGCAGGAACAGTCAAACAGGGCTGTAAACAATATGTGGGTTGTTGACAGTGGCTGTTCCCGGCACATGACTGGTAACAAGAAATTGTTACGTGACTGGAAGTCTGTTCAAGGATGAAGGGTTAGTTTCGCAGGAGAAAGTGGAGGAACAATTAGTGGTATTGGGATTGTGACAAATGGAAGAATAAAGTTGGAAAAAGTAAATTTTGTGGAAGAGTTGAAGCATAACTTGTTGAGTGTCTCTCAGATTTGTGACAAAGAATACACAGTTCATTTTACTAAAGATGAGGCACTCGTACTTTATCCTGGTTTCAAGATTCCTGAAATCTGGATTGTGATGAAGGCTCCAAGAGAAAAGAACACATATGTAATGTATATGAGATCAACTGAGATGGCAAATGAAGAATCATGTCTTCTGTCAAAAGCAAAAGAGTCTGAGTCAGAGTTGTGGCACCAAAGAATGGGTCATATACATCTTCGTAAGATGAACTACATAGTCAAGAATGGGTTGGTACTAGGAGTTCCTTTGAAGAACTTCAATTTTGAAGACCAATGTGTATCATGCAAGAAAGGAAAACATCACAAGAAGCCTCATAACTCCAAGAAGGTTAACTCAATTGTCAGCACCTTGGACCTACTTCACATGGATCTCTTTGGTCCTGTGAATGTAAAGAGTCTAGGAGGAACTTCATACTGTTTGGTGGTAACCGATGACTACTCACGATACTCTTGGGTCTATTTTCTAGAAGGAAAAAAGATGAGACAGTTCAGTTGGTAATTAACTTGATTACTAAGGTGGAAAATATTGTTGGGAGGAAGGTTAAGTACATCAGAAGTGATAATGGTACAGATTTCAAGAACTATCAGATGGAAATGTTTCGTTTACAGAAAGGGATAGAGCATCAGTACAGTTCCCCATATACTTCGCAGCAAAATGGAGTAGCTGAAAGGAAGAATAGAACTCTAATCGAAGGCGCCAGGACCATGCTGGCAGATGCTAAACTTCCCGTGGTGTTCTGGGTTGAGGCTGTTGCTACAGCCTGTTACATCCTTAATCGTGTCTTAACTGTTAAAAGATTAAATAAAACCTGTTATGAACTTATGCATGGTAGAAAGCCAAATTTGAAGGGTCTTGATCCTTTCGGGTCCTCATGTTCGATATTGAAGACTAACTCTAAATTTGGTGAGAAAGCTGACGAAGGTATCTTAGTTGGCTATGTTGTTGGGACACCCAATAGAAGAGTCTTTATTCTATCAAATTGCAAGGTTGAGGTGGTCTGTAACACGGACATTACTAGTTACAAATCACCAAGGCCTAGCATGGGACCGGCAGAGGCTTTCGACTATGATAAGCTATTCAAATCTTTTAATGTGCCTTACTTGGATTTTGCAGACATTGATGAGAAAATGGCCTCACAGATGCTGTATGACGAAGAGGAGGACATTGATGAGAAAATGGCCTCATTGATGAGAAAATCAACCGACCTCGTCAAGTGCAGTTGAAACTCCAGCTGTCTCGAATGAAGATGAATTCTACAATCCATTTCACACTCAGCCTCAGCCTCACTCTGATGAACTCTCTTCAAATCTTGAGAATGATCTGGAAGTCGGTCCGGTACAGACCACCAAAATTCACAAGAATCATCCTTTGGAGAATGTGATCGGTAATCCTTCTGATGGTGTACGTACTAGAAGAAGTTTGGATGAACACACATGTGTGTATGCAAGCATTAAAGACACGTGTATTATAAATGAATGCTTGTACACCTGCTTCATCAGTCAGATTGAACCAAAGAATTATCAAATGGCACTGAAGGATAGCTCACGGGTTGAAGCCATGCACGGAGAACTGGCACAGTTTGAGAAGATGGAAGTATGGCAGTTAGTTGAAAAACCGCAAGAAGTGAACGCTATCTGTACAACGTGGGTTTTTAAATGTAAGAGAGATGAGAAGGGGATAATCATTCGCAACAAGGCAATATTGATAGTTAAAGGGTTTAATCAACAGGAAGGAATTGATTACAACGAAGTGTTTGCTCTTGTGGCCAGACTGGAGGCAATTCGACTGTTTCTGGCATTTGTTGCACACAAAGAGATGAAAGTGTTCCAGTTGGATGTGAAGAGTGCGTTTCTTAACGGAAAAGTCGATGAGGTGGTATACGTAGAACAACCTCCGGGTTCTCCTGACCCAGATTTTCCTGATCATGTGTACAAACTGAGCAAAGCATTATATGGGCTACATCAGGCACCTCGTGCATGGTACGCAACTTTGTCAGATTACTTGCTAGCGAATGGGTTTGAGAGAGGGAAGATCCACAGTACCTTGTTTGTCAAATGGAAAGGGAGTTATTTTCTACTCGTTCAAGTTTATGTGGACGATATCATCTTTGCTGCCTCAAGAGTTATTATGTGTCAGGAGTTTGAAGCAGTCATGAAGAAAAGGTTTGAGATGAGCGCCATGGGCGAATTAACTTTCTTTTTGGGATTGTAAGTAGATCAGAAGAAAGATGGCATGTTTATTCATCAAACGAAGTATGTCCATGAGGTGCTTAAACGCTTCAAGATGGATGATAGTACCCCATTCGACACTCCAATCTGCGTCAACCACAAAATGGGTGCTGATTTCGACAATGATGAAGATGTGGATCCCACTAAGTATCGGGCAATCATAGGTTCTTTAATGTATCTAACTGCATCTAGACCTGACATTATGTTTGCAGTTTGTCTTTGTGCTCGTTTTCAGGCAAACCTGAAGGAATCACACATGAAGGGAGTGAAAAGAATCTTGCGGTATCTTAAAGGAAAGCCTAAGTTGGGACTATGGTACTCGAAAGGGGGAGAACTGGATTTGATAGCATACACCGATTATGACTATGGAGGTTGCAATCAGAACAGGAAGTCAACAACCGGTGGATGTCAGTTTCTCGGAGGAAGATTGGTGTCGTGGCAGTGCAAGAAGCAGACCTCAATAGCCATTTCCACCTGCGAAGCAGAATACATGGCAGCATCGAATTGCTGCTCCCTGGTTTATGGATACAACAACAAATGCGCGATTATGGTCTGAATTTCACTCGAACTCCTATTTACATTGATAACGCTGCTGCTATCTCAGTAACTAACAATCCCGTTAAACACAGTAAAACTAAACATATTGACATTCATCACATTTTATACGGGATTGTGTTGAGAAGAAATTAATTTTGCTTGAAAAGGTTGATTCACTGGAAAATTTTGCCGATCTTTTTACTAAAGCTTTTGACCGATCTCGTTTTCAAAACCTTGTTGAGCTAAATGGGATGATCAATCCCGAGTAACCTTGTTTTCTTCGTTTAAAAAAAAAACATCACTATCGCTTAAAATTATGCCGGTTGCTCGATTTACTGTGGAGAGTCATTCTGAGTTGTGCATGTCTCCACATACATCTTTCCGAATGATAGGCAGAAATGTGATTACCCAGTCATACACGAGCCCGTGAGTGTTCTGATTCCCGCGAAGATAGTGTTAAGTAATTTGCAGTGATCCAGATTCGGGACTTGCAGTTGTCTTAGACTTGCAGTTATATTATTGTCTTTAAAAAAAATTCTAGTTATTATCGTTAAGCCTTTTGAAGCTAGTCTCGTTACAAATATCAAGAAAGAGGCAAGAAAGAATATTTTCAAAGTATAAGAAAGATTGGGAAGATGAATCGGAAGGTCGACATGTGCACATTGATTGATCAGAAACTACGGGTCGAAGTCAACTCAGGATGACTTGGGGAAAGCCAAATACGCTTTGAGAATAGATAGGAGGCATCACAATCTCCCATGTGATGTCCATCTAAATTTTGAGCTTAATTGAACCTAATCCGTATCACAGAAGCGATGAAAACCATACTAAGTTTTATACCTGCCTACAACCTGTTTCTCTATGTCATAATACCGCTGAACATGGATCTGTGTGACAGCTACTTAATCAGTATGATTCCTGTTCGGATCTTTTCTAAAACATGCAGGTTCTCGTCAAGACTGAAATTTGATCCCATTTATTTAATTATCTTTATTTTATTATTATATATTTTATCTTATGGTCGGTTACTGTTTTTTGATCACTTATTCTGAACTTTTGTTACAATAACAATGGGCGACGTTATTTTTGGTTTGGGCGAAGTTATCATAACAGCGAAGTTGAGCATGCGTTGACTGAGGCGAGGTTGTCTATTGGGCGAAGTTAAATCTAACTTCGCCTCTGGGGTTTCTCAAAACTATATAATGCGAAGAGGCGGTCAAACCTGGTCAATCTAAATTTCTCTAACCACAAACCCTCGGCGAACTTACCAGTTTGAATCAAACCTATTTTGTTTTATCTGTTTTTAATCGACATCAAGGTTCGTCTGATCGTTGTGACTCGTAATTCTATTTGAATGTTTGCTAATCTGTTCCACCATATCCTGATTTAAGCTCGGTTTATCGTCAAACCCTACAGTCTCGTGTCACGTCGATTTCGGACTATTTTTGATAATTAAATGTTGGTTTAACCCTAAATCGCACCTTGCGCTGTACAGATTAGACCACTGATTGTCCATGTCTTAAACAGATCGTATGTCTTTGTTGAACTGCATAAGCGGCGAAGTTAGGGTTCTTGGTGAATTTGATACAACTTCGCTAGTATCTCAACTTCGCTAAAGTTACAACTTCGCCTGTACCAAGCAGGGCGAAGTTGTAACCTGTAAACACACTTGTCTGATTTCATCAGTTTGTTTTGCAGATATGGCTGCTGTGGCTGGTGCTGGGGGAACTGGTGGTGACGAAGGTGGCGGTGATAAGAGACAGTTTTTTCCGGGTCACAATATGTATATCACCTTAGATCCGGAAGCTCGAGGAATTGATGATTACCGTGAGATCATTTCATTTCTCATTCGCTCACGCATCTTTCATGATATTACTACTACTCTTACGATTTTGCTACCGAACATTGAAGATTTCTGGAATACGGTTGAGTATGACCGTCGTGTTGATCCACCTGTGATGCGTGCTACAGTGAACAATCAAGTGGTACAGTTCTCGGCCGATCAAATAAGGGTAGCTTTACAATTTGGGGTTGAGACTACCAATGACCCCACTGACTTTTCGGCCACTTTCCGAAATGGTGCTTTTGTTCGTATGGGGTACTCAGGTCCTTTGGAGGATTCTCAAAGACGAAAGGGGTTTCTGTTAGATCAGTGGAGGTTTCTGATGCATGTGATGATTGTGTGCATGTCCGGTCGCAAAGCTGGTACTGATGGTATGGGTGCAACAATGCAATCGGCGATGACGCCTTGACTTACAACAAGCCCTACATCTTTAGTCAGATGATTTTCTATCTGGAAAGATTTTTGATGTACCCGAGATTCTTACAAATGATCCTCAATTATGTAGCTCCCAATTTGCCACAACGACGTCCGATCTCTTATGTAGAGAGTATTTCTAAGAGAATTTTTTCTTAGTTTCGTTCTTCGAGTGCACGTAGTAGGGAAGAGTTACGTCCTAGGCACACAACATTATTTGGGTACTTAGTGAACCCTGCATATGTTGCTCCTCCTGGTGATGATTTCTTGATCCAGCACCGCAACAGGCCGATGTCCCTCAACCACCTCCTGTGGTTCAACCACCACCTCCTGTCGGTCAACCACCCATGGTGCAGCACGCACCGCCTGCTGAACCTGTTGTCGCTCCAGAAGAACATGTTGATCTTGAAGCTGCCTTTGGAGGTCAGGGTTTCTTTGACATGGAAAGGCTTGATCCAGCTGATGGAGTTCAAGACTCAGTAGCTGAGGTGTCTGTTGTGAATATTTCCATGGTTTCTACATCTGTGGCGGATTCTGAGAGAACTGAATCTGACTCCTCCACTGATGATATCGTTATAGCACAACAAATCCTTGCCAGACAAGAAAGGATTCATGGTAAGCTAAAGAAAGACTCAGATGACAGTGAATCAGATTTTGAGGAGGTGTTATATCGTCTAGTACGAAGGTCAAAGAAGGAAAGGGTTGGTGAAAGTTCAAGAGTTGGCGAAAGTTCAAGGGTTGTTCGTTTTACTCCACCATCGTTATCAGGTATGACTATGTTACCAGCTGTTTCGACTGTCACACTGCCGGTAACCTCAAGTGTTCCTTTGGTGACCACGTCGTCATCATTTGGTACTCCTCTGACCACGTTTCAGTTTACAGCACCAGAGATTGTTTCTTTACCGTCTCCTACACTTACTCCATCAGAGGTAGTTGTTATGTTTGCTGAGTCCACACTGGTAGCTACTGCTGGTTTATCCGTATCGATGCTATCCCCAATTCCTACTCAGCCTACACCTGTTATTCCTGCAAGCTTGGAAATCCCAATACGGTTTGCTCAGGCTACCTCTCACTTGAATGTTGCTTTTGATTCAACTTTGTCTGATTCGGAGAGGATTGCAGCTCTTGAAAGGGTGGTTGCTGAACAGTCACGGGTAAATATTATTCAGTCTGAGACTATTAATCGTCTGGTGGCACAAAATCAAGTTCAGACTGCACTGCTCATTGAGCACGGTAAGATGTTTGATCAGCTTAAAGAGTTCTTAGCATCTCAGGGGGAGTATAGTTGCAAGGGTGATGAGCTGAGAACAAAGAAGAGGCAAGACAGAGACAATGATCCCAATGCATCGAAATATGCAGGTGGTGAGTTGCCAAGAACTGAACAGAATCTTGGGACTTCCACATCTCAGGGGGAGTCTGCTGGTCCGTCAAGCAGTACATGTGGTGACACAGTGGTGGTTGTAGAAGATGAAGGGGTTTTGGGAAATGATGATGAGGAGTTAGTTGATGATGTGTTAACGGTTGATGAGATTGAAAAGATTGGGAACAGATAGAGATTGATAGTGAGTTGGAAGAATGGGAGATAGTTGATGATGGTGTAGAGCATGATATTCCAAGTATTGATGAGGTGAAGCTGAGTCAAGATGAAAATGTGTCGGATGAGTCTGAGTGGGAAGAACAACCAAGATGGAAAGAAGGCTGTGCTCAGTGGTTCTTCAAGACAAAGAAGCCTGCAGTTCCAACAATGTTTAAGAAGAGCTACAATATCAAGGGCTACGCTGAGTCAAGGAAAGGTATTATCTGTTGGTTGTATGATGAACTGCTGAAATTGTTTGTGATTAAGCGATATGATGGGGTTAAGTTCTTTAAGAAGGCTTTAAGATCGCTCAACACCTTGCCTGAGTGCGAGGTGAAAGATTTGGCTCAGTTGAGATTGATAAATAGAAGTGATGATAACTTTGCGGATTGGGTTGGAAAGATCGTATGGAAGGAAAGTGTGAAAGAGAAAAGGTTTGAATTGTTGAAGTCACAGAAAGGGAAGTTAGTGGAAGACAAGAAAAGAGGCATGAGGACTGATGGTAAGCCTTGGATGGTGATGAAATACAAGCCGATTCGATGCTTGAAAGAGGTTCCGATGAAGATGATGCCCAAGGATGTGTTGAAGGATCTCAAGTGGTGGTACATTGACTGCCAGACTGCTGAAGCTGTTATGGAAGATGAGGATGAACATGAGATCCTGAGAGTGTATGATCCCATGCACTTGGTTAATTTGTCTCAAGCTGATTTGCAGGTACTTAATGATAAGAAGATTTTCTATATTCCTGCGTGGAAGGAGGAAGCAAAGAAGTACCAGAGGGTGGTCTCTGTCTGTGTGAGACAGGGGGTTCATGCTTGAAGACGATCGGTACGAGATTTTTGGATTACAAGACACGAGAAAGAATATAGAGATATGAAGCTACTGCCAAGGGGGAGTCTGTTGGTGCATAATGTTAGTAGTTCAGTATCACGTGTTTATTTGTGTCTGTAATCGTTTATATTGTTTTGTGTTAAACTTGTTCTTATATGTTCGCCTTTTTTTTAGCGAACTTGTAGTTGAGCGAAGTTAAGACAACTTCGCCTAGTATGTTAGGCGAAGTTGTCGAGTTATTTAAACTCTAACTTCGGCTCTTGTAGACATAACTTTGGACGGCTGGTTTGAGTGATTCTTAGAGTCACGTGTTTGTATCTTGGTGGTTAAGCATTGCAATATATCAAGTATTAACTTATATTCTCGTGTGTTTACATATATTCAACGTGTTAATCGACTCGACACTCGTATCGTATACGTGGGGATTCCGCACCTTCGTGTTACGAGATACTCCTGTGTAGATTCGGCTGGGAACTTACAAAGAGGAGTATGGGTTGGTTGTGGAAGCTGAGCACTTGCGTGCCAAAGAGTCATTTAATTCTGACCAAAAAATCGTTTTTGATGAGATAATGAAACATGTGGATAATGATTTACCAGGTGTGTTCTTTATAGATGGTCCAGGTGGAACTAGAAAAACATTTGTGTACAAAGCTTTGCTTGCTGAAGTTCGTTCACGTGGTCTTATTGCTCTCGCAACAGCTTCATCAGGTGTTGCAGTTAATAATATGCCAGGAGGGAGAACGGCTCACTCGAGATTCAAGATTCCCCTTAATGTTGATAATAATTCAATGTGCGGCCTCACAACATAGAGTGGGGCTGCTGAACTAATTAGGCTATCTAAAATAATCATTTGGGATGAAGCATCGATGGCAAAACGACAGGCGATCGAGGCAGTCGATCGAACATTGCAAGACATTATAGGTGTTAGTCTCCCATTTGGTGGAAAGATAGTGGTTATGGGATGATTTTAGGCAGGTGTTACCGGTAATTAAACGTGGCACGCGTGCACAAGTTGTAGACTCTAGCCTACGAATGTCACCTCTTTGGTCTTTGACTAAAAAGATGCGGTTGACCATAAATATGAGAGCGCTTAATGATCCGTGGTTTTCTAATTTTCTTTTTAAGAGTCGGCGACGGAACTGAAGAATCGATCGAAGGAAGCTTTATCCGTATACCCGATGACATGACAATTCCATGCACTATCCGAGAAAACTCTATAAAAGAACTGATCAATGTCATCTATCCGTCAATTTAAAACAATCTATATTCTTCATATTATATAATCTCTAGGGCAATATTATCCACTAGAAATGAGAGTGTTGATGAGATCAATGATCAAATGATTGGCATGTTTCAAGGGGAGGAAAAAGTTTACTATAGTTTTAATGAAGTCGAAGATGATCACAACAACTTCTATCCGATCAAGTTCTTAAACTCACTAACGGTGAGTGGTTTGGAGCCTCATAAGCTTCGATTAAAAATTGGTTGCCCGATAATATTGTTACGGAATATCAATCCATCGCTTGGTCTATGCAATGGCACAAGACTAATATGTAAAGGTTTCCAGCCAAATGCTATTGACGTTGAAATAGCTGGTGGTCAACACGCCGGTAAAAGAGTATATTTGCCAAGAATTCCTCTAATTCGTTCTGAAGACGACATGTTCCCATTTAAGCTAATACGGAAACAGTTTCCATTCAACTTAGCTTTTCCATGACCATCAACAAAGCTCAAGGTCAAACAATTCCGCACGTCGGTGTTTATCTACCAGATTCTGTATTTTCACATGGGCAACTTTACGTGGCATTATCAAGAGGGATATCACGGGAAAATACTTAGTACACCCCGCCAAAGATTTCAGACGAGATGGGGTATGCACCTCAAATGTTGTCTATCGTGAAGTATTACGTGATGAGTGAACCACATGTGTTATAAAATGTAGGTATATATGTTATAGATCTTGTGCTTTAATGTTTTATGTTTCTGAATATATTTTGAATACATTTTGAGTTTATTATTATTTGAGTTTAAAAGGTAAGACATGGTCTTCTTTATCCAACCTATCCTTTACAATATGCTAACTTGTTTGTTTTTTGATTAATAAATTAGAAACTATTATAGATGAAACAAAGAAGAACTTAGAAGAAATGTCAGGTATCATATTAACATCTATGCTATATATATAACATTGTTGATTTTGGTAAAAACATGTATGAGAGACTGAATATTGTTTTTTTTGTAGTGCCCAAACCTGTTACGGCAGATGTGGTAGTTAAGGATGACAAGATTGTAGAAACTCATAATCAAGTCACTGGAGCAGTCAAACAAGAAGACCTTGGTACCGATTTGGATGAAGAATGGTGGTCAAAATACGCAGATGAGGTCATTGAGATGTGTAAGGCATATGAGTAAAAGTTATCTTATCAAGTGGTTAGCACATGGATTCTTATTTTTAAATTGTTATGTATAAGACTTATGTTTTCTTATTCCTGTGTTGGTTTATTAAAACTGAAATGCTATTTATGACTTATATTGTCTTATTTATATTTATGACTTTTCTTTACTTAATTGAGTTATGTAATGCTTATGGCATAGATAGACCATGCCAATGTGACGAATATGAAAACTAACAAAAATAATACATAATATGTCATGAGAGCATAGATAAACTAACACAAAACGAGTATCACATTGTAAATCAACGTCGCCACCGCATCGCGCGGGCACCTACTAGTGTGTATATATATATAATATACACTAGTTTTTATCCCCCGTATTACGGGAGTTGTTTTATATTATTTGTGTCTAATATTAAATTATTATTGGATTTTTATATTTTTTATTGTATGAAAGTTAATAATATACTTATGGTTTGATGATAAATTGTTTTACAAATAAATGAGATGTTATAACCCGGTTTAAAAGATATATGGGTTTGATGAGACTCAAGACCCGTTTATTTTTTTACTATAAAATTGGTTTTTTAATTATAAATAATATATAACTTTTTTAAATAAATCAGATATTAATTTTTAGTATATCCCGACTTTATAGGATTTTTATATTAAATATTTGGTGAGATTAGTTTTTAATTTAATGAGATGTTATAACCCGTTTAAGAAATATCTGGGTTTGATGAGAACCATACCCATGAATTCTGGTCAAATGCATGAGAAGCCTCCATTTAAAATCAAGCAAATCTGGTGACTCAAAAAAAAATGGGTAGCGGTCACATCGCGACACATAGGATTTTTATGTTTTCGTTTATATATATATATATATATATATATATATATTATAGATATATGTTTATACACATGCTTCCTAATATAAAATAGGTTAAAACAAGCCCACAAGGCCCATTAGAAGACAAAATAGACGGTGTAGCAGATTCCTGAACATTGTTGGCAGCCTTAGGGACATGTGGGATGCCGCCACACACGTCCTGAATGGACTGACCGGGTCTTGTAGCATGGCCAGGTCCCCGGGCACTCAGTTCTTCGTTTTTCGCTCTCTAACTCCTTTATCTTCGTGTACATGCACCGTCTTCGATCCAATCTTTGTATGAGCCATGTTTCTCCTTCTTAGGCTTCGCTTTCTACTCTTTTCAACCATGGGACCTACAATAAACGAAAACATGTAATTTCATGCGATAAACAATTGATATTCGTTAACAATTAAGCACAAAACGACATAAAAACTAGCAAAGAAATATGTGTGTTTTACAACACATCACCATTTCATCCCACATGTTGCAACAAGCCATATTATTATCCTAGTTAAAGATGGTAGAACATTATTCATGAGACATAGAGGTTTGATGGGATTGCCCACTTTTCATGGGAAAGCTACAAATGAGCCGTATTAACATTTGAGTGATTTTAATTCCATATGTGCTACTATCTCTGGTCAAGGGTTCACAACTGATGATAAAATTAGTAGTATTCCAATTCAGTTTGAAGGATTCAGCTAAGCAGTGGTTCTTATCACTACCGTCAGCCAGTATTTACACGTGGCGTGATTTAGCATAGCAGTTCCCTAGATGAGTATTATACGCCACCCTAATTTTAGCTATGGAAATGCAAGCATGCAGCAAAACAAAAATTTCCAGGCCAGTTCTCAGAGAACGGGGTAGCAGTCCAATTAGAGGCAGTTTAACAACAACCATGGAAATAATCAGAGTGGGTTTAATCAAGGGGATTAAAGTGGTTTCAACTATAAGAATAAAAAAAAACTATCACAAAAATCAAGGATCAACTTAGGGTCAAAACATGTCTCAAGATTAAGAGGTTTTAACACTGTTGAAGGACCTCAGCCGGAATATGGAAATTCAAGAAACGGAAAATGTTGCGAGAGACAAACATATGAGTCGGCTTTCTGGGGAGTTATCAACTTTGAAGAGAGACCCAACAAAGCTTCCAAGCAATACCTTGAAGAACCAAATCAACAAAGCATCAAATCCTTAAACTCCAAACATGCATACCTTTGTGCCATCACCATTGAATCTAATGAGAAGAAAGACACAATTGAAGAATTTGAGACGGGGGCATCATTTATTCCCATTCAAACTGGGGAGTTCAAGACTACCAAGGCACTGGTTGATTATGGTGCAAGTGTTAGAGTTTTACCAGGGAGTGTGTACTGTTGGTTTGTCTTTGGGCCTTTACGAGAAGTTGACACCGCCTTGGTGTTAGCTGATTTTACACAGACGACCCAGAGGGATGCTGGATGGTGTTGCAAAGAAAGTTGGATATTTTTAGTACTCTGAACATTTCTTGGCGTTCGATTATACACCAACAGAGAAAGAAGAAGAACCCTAGATGATATTGGGGAGACCGTTTTCGGCTAGATATAATGCTCAGATCAACTACCGAGACATAACAATTTGCATGACCTTCGGTAATCGTAAGTTAATTTTATATATATTTTCAAATTCATATGATTATTAGGTTGAAAATACATATTCTAGGTCCTGTGTTACTAACAGGTATCTTCCTCGTATAAGCGAAGGCGACACCAAAGCGAAAGGTTTGTTGTTTGGCAAGACTAAGCGTGAGAAAGAGAAAGAAGAGCTAAATGCGGTAGAGATAGAGGTTTGTAAGCTAATAATCTTAGAGGATGATCCCCACCCAGAAGGGAAGCCACCAGAGAAAGAAAATGTGAAACACAAGAATGAGAAAGTAGAAATTGAGGAGAATGGGTCAAGAAGGAAGAAAAAGCTTAAGTGGCCGCCCAAACAGGGTGATCCAGATTGGGGACTGAAGATGATCAAACCAAATTCGGACATGCCGGAAGGTTGGAAGAAACTTCTTGAAGAAGAGCGTGCTTATAATGAGAGGGTTGCACGAGACTATGCTAGTCGGCCACCTTGAATGTCATAACAAATTGAAAAGTGGAAGTAATTGTATATTTTGTATATTTTTAGTTTTTTAGTTCTCTATATTTTAGTTGTTTATTTCATGCGTGTCACTGTAACAAAAGTCAAGTGTGGGGATGCCAAACGGGAAAAATCAGAGTTTTCAATGTTTCGGAAAAGAATCATCTTGACATGAGTTACAGTTATCCGAAGTGCGTTCATGTTTTGCTATGGTTAATTCGGGTACCTGTAAATTTTGTTGTATTTAAAACTTTGTGGGTGTAGGTTCCTAGAAAACCACATGAGATTGTACTTGTCCACCCAGGCAACTAGGGGTTTAAAGGGCTTGTTTCATACGCTAAATGGAACCATTTTTCCTACGAAAGTGAATTACGTCTTCTAACTTATTCACTCGTTTAACAAAATTTAATTATGAAATTTAATAACTCGGCATGGTAACTAAAAATCAAAAATTTGAAAAAACTTTAAAAGACCTAGGCTAACCAATATGAGAAGGTTGCTTCTCCGTGTTTTGAGAGTTTGCAGGCATAGTTAAGTCTTGGAGAAGATGTATTTTTCCAAGCTATCAGGTGATTTTTTTTCATAATTATTTCGTCATTCTACTTAGTTTGATGAGAGTCTAATTGTAGAAGATTGTTATGACCATCACACTAAGCCCGATTTTAAAATTAATAAGCAGTAGATTTTAACCCCGTCCTTGTTAATATTATTTTAAAAGCTAAATCTTTAACATTGAGGACTATGTTTCCATCAAGTGTGCGGCGAGTGGAAAATTTAAATTTTTATTTCCTTTAAGTAGCTTAAGAATTCACAAAAAAACGAAGTTGTAAATTGTTAATTACTGTTATTAATGTCAAGTTATAGGTCTTTGGTCATGATTAGTTTTTAAGTTTCTCAAAAGTTTTCTTAACAAGTGTTTTCAAAAGAAAAATAAAAACGGAATTGTTTAGATGGGGATAACGAGTCAAGGGGACGAGTATACATGTTTAATATTGGTAACCGATTTCCTTATGTGTTTGTGAGCTGGCCCTATACTTAATACACATATTATATATAGATATATACACATGTCATATGAATGTTTGAGTGTAACAATTATGTTTCCCAATATCTAGAACTTGTTTCTCATATGCATGTCAAGACCTTAATACCACCACCTGCGTGGAGAAATAGGACTGTAAAAATCCACATGTTAAACCTTACATAATTAACACTCCATACCTTACATTATCCCCTATGAGCTAATCTTGAACCATTTTTCTTTGGTTTGATTAAACCCTATTGTAAGTCCCCCCGAGGCGTCGCCGATCGATACGAGATCCACACGAGGTCTAGGAGTGCGGAATCCTCCTAGACTCGTTTATGGTGTAGAAGACGAAGAACACGATTACACACATACAAACACACGAACAAACACAAGAACGGGATAAACGAATCTGCAGATCTTTTATATAATAACCGAAACACTTACATACCAAACATAAATAGAAACACGGCCAACCCGAGGTGAGCTCTACCTCGGGCCGTCCCACACGGCTCACTCTCTCGGTTTCTCTCTTGACAAATAAAATGATCACTCAAAACTCTAACTTTTTGGATTACTAACCCTAAACACGACACACATATATATATAAACTTCACGGGCTTGGGCCTGTAGGCGAAGTTGTTACAACTTCGCCTATGGCGAAGTTGTTCTAACTTCGCCTATGGCAGAAGTTGTTACAACTTCGCCTATTGCGAAGTTGTTACAACTTCGCCTATGGCGAAGTTGCTCTAACTTCGTACTTCCACAACACTGAACAGAATTGCATAGCGACGGTCACAAAACATGCACCAACAGACTCCCCTTTGACCGTTGCTCTCAATTCTAACAAACACAAAAGATCATCTGTTACAAAACATGCACCAACAGACTCCCTCTTAACTGATGATCTTCTGTTTGCCCTTCAACCAGCCGTGTCTGAAACTGTCATGTAGCTTCACAAATCTACCAATCACCCAGCGTCTTCCATATCATATCTCCCCTTCAGTGTAAGCTTCTCCGACTAAATAGATTGAGGTCTTTGAAATGCATGCATCCCCGTGCCTAATTGATCATCTCAACCAATCACGTGAGTCCTTCTGAATTCACAACACGTGAAGTTCTTCTAACTTCACCAACACGTGAAGTTGGGCTCCCTCCACAACTTCACCAACAAGTCGGCATACGATAAGGTTTAATCTTCAACTACTCAACATCAAGTGATCAATTTCATCACAAAACCACCTTGACAGAATCTAACACACATGACCATTAATTAATCCGAAGCATCTTCAATCACCAGGGATAACAATCAAGAACATAAACACTTTAATTCCCGATTAAATCCAACTTCTTCCAGAATTTTCACTTTAATAAATAAGCATCACGTTTCAGGATCCAATTCTTGAACGCCTTGAAAATAACATAAATAATATGCTCTGACCGCAATCCAGTAATGACGAAAACCTTCAGTTCAATTTGACTTTCTTCAGTTGGTCAACCTCGAACAACAACTATTTTATTGCCCACAAACACCCAAATATGTGTCAATATCCAGTTTCAATCAATATCCCATTCACAACCTCAACTCCATATCCAGAGTTGACACGTATTTGTTCACACGTAAGACCAAGAGATAACAAATTTCACTCTTTGACGGAACAACGTCTCCGGTCTCACAATAATCGTGTACACCTGGCCATACAGACGAAAGCTCCAAAACACTCTTTTTTTTTTTTTTTTTTCTCGTTAAATTCGCCTAAAGTCAACTTCGCCTGTCCATAACTTCGCCTGGCTGCTAACTTCGCCTAAACCCTAAAACTTAAGCGACAACTTCGCCTGAACCCCATAACTTCGCCTGCGGCGCTGATCGGCCAGAAACGATCAGAAACGTGCCAGAAACACCAAAACGCAGATCTCGAACCATAGCATAAAAGCCTAAGGCTCTGATACCACTTGTAGGTCCCCCCGAGGCGTTGCCGATCGATACGAGATCCGCACGAGGTCTAGGAGTGCGGAATCCTCCTAGACTCGTTTATGGTGTAGAAGACGAAGAACACGATTACACACATACAAACACACGAACAAACACAAGAACGGGATAAACGAATCTGCAGATCTTTTATATAATAACCGAAACACTTACATACCAAACATAAACAGAAACACGGCCGACCCGAGGTGAGCTCTACCTCGGGCCGTCCCACACGGCTCACTCTCTCGGTTTCTCTCTTGACAAATAAAATGATCACTCAAAACTCTAACTTTTTGGATTACTAACCCTAAACACGACACACATATATATATAAACTTCGCGGGCTTGGGCCTGTAGGCGAAGTTGTTACAACTTCGCCTATGGCGAATTTGTTCTAACTTCGCCTATGGCAGAAGTTGTTACAACTTCGCCTATTGCGAAGTTGTTACAACTTCGCCTATGGCGAAGTTGCTCTAACTTCGTACTTCCACAACGCTGAACAGAATTGCATAGCGACGGTCACAAAACATGCATCAACACCTACATTACAAGCCATGTCAGCCTAAGCCTTTTATTTAAACCATGTGTGATGAAATATAGTATGTTAGAGTTTTATATAGTCAATTTGAGGAGTATAATACACAACGTATTTATGTTTGAGTTGGTCTTTTATATGTTATGAAGTTGAAAAAAAAATGAGAGAAAGAAAAAAAAGGAAAAAAAGTTGAAAAACTAGAAAAGTGAAAAAGAGTTAGTTTAAAGTGTGTATCTATTAAAAGTTATAAATAATAGCTTAGTTTGGTTGAATAAACTGGTTCATCCACCGTAGTAACTAAACAATTCCTAGTCCAAACCCGAGCCCTAGCCACAGCAAAACCCGTTAGTCCTATTCTTTATGCAATCGATGGTTAATGAGTGGTGATATGACCGACTTGCAAGCTTATTACTTTGTTTTTCATACTTGGTCTTGAGGGCAGAGAGATGCTAGCACACTTTTTGCTAGTACATTTATTAAACCGAGAGGAGTGATAGAGTTGTGCGGCGTATGAACTTGTGTGGCTTAGCTAGAAACAAAGTACACTTGGTTGGGCGATCTTATGGTTTTAAAGTATCACCAATCTTATGATCTTATTAAATTTGTTTGCTGTGTTGTCAATCTTGAAAGTATAAGCCTTGGAATCGGGTATGACCTTAAACCTTACTAATATTAATGATGATAACTGATAAACTATCGAACACGATCACTTTCAGTGTGGGGATGTGATGAGAGGTTAAAGGATGTGTTTATAATATATACCATCGTGCATTTTAACTGTTTATATGTATCGAACACGATCACTTTGAGTTCTTTTACGTTTGCAGGTGATTGGAGCTTAAACGAGCTATTTCGGGTGATTGAAGATGAAGAACAAACAATTACTATGAAGAAGGAAGCATGCTTAAGTCTTGGATTGAAGATATAATTCAGTGTGAAGAAAATGAGCATTTAGTTACTGGGAGTAAGGTTACTTTTATAACGGTGTAATGTTGCCTCGTACTTGAAAAACAAAATAGACTTCAAATTGAGTGGGGCGTAATGTGATGGGACGATGGAGCAACCTTATGCCGGTTTATTATCCAAGAAGTCGTAGCCCTATTTAATAGAGCGTAACCCTACTCCCTTGTCGAGATTTTTATGCTGAATTCGCTTTTTCAGCCACTTATTTAAGGAAAATTAACCCTAATTTGAAAAGACATCTTTCCTCAACCATCTTGGACGATTTCTAAAGGTTCTCCACCACCACCAATTTCTTCTAATCAAGCAATAATCTATGGTGAATCAATCAAACATCATGTTTTTCGTTTTCATCATGTTTCTGGGGTAAACGCCTTTGTAACCACCTCCAGTTGTAGGATTCATGTGAGAAACATTTGATTTCAGTTTTGCTCATAGTGTGGGATTAAGTTTTTATGTAATCGTGAGATTATGTTAAACTTAACTTATGTATTGAAAGTTAAACAATATGGCCATTATCTATCAGGTGTTTTTAATATCATATCGTTCTTGATCAGTAATTCATGGCCAGGTGTTTGCTTAATGCATCTTGATTTGACTGGTGATCTTGCAAATAGAACCCATTAAGTTTGGTTTCCTAATCATCACTTAAAATCAATTCATGTATAGAGTCCCCGTTAAGGATGTCCCATTGAACAAGACCAGGTTATTAGTTACTTACTGAATCTAAAGCTCGGGATGGTCACTATTTTCTCATTAGTGTTTTACAATCAATATTCTTTTAAACTACTTGAAATCGTATGTCCGCCATTATATAATTACTTCACAAACAATTAACTTGATTAGTACTTTCCGACTTATTCGTTGTGGATTGAACATCCTACTTACCCTTGCTAGTTAAGGGAACATTAGTAGAACTTTATAAATGTTTTTGCATGACTTGACAAAGGTCATCAAAATATCACCGTAGCCACGGAATCAATGAGTAAACTGCTAGTTGAGTTGAGTTGAGTTTAGTTTAGTTTCTTCTTTTATTTTTATTTATTTGGTTTACGCAAGGTTTTGGGTTTTCGTGTGTGCTGATAATCTTGCAGGTTTATGCATACAAGGCATTTAAGAGGTAACGAGTCACTACAATTTGATCCCGAGATTGAGAAAACAACCAAGAGAAACCGAGCACCTCACATAACGGGTTTGAATATAAAGTCTGAAGCCGAATCATCAAACCCCAGAGCCGAAAACATAAGTCAACATAATAACAAAGACCCACATGTGGACCAAACCGAAAACAATAGCGAACTCGTCAATCAAGAATACCCAATCCCACAAAACAAGCCTCCACCACTTGGTCAAGACAAAAACCGAAATCGCATTAGAGTTAACCAGGGTGGTAACCAGAACCAAATACAGCCCATCAACCTTGACAATGACCCGTTTGTCTATCAAAATTACAAGGCTCCGAATTATCAAGACCAATTGTTTCCTCAAAGACATAACATGAATAACAGAACAGGTCAGCGTTGGTAGAGTTCAGAGATGACGGAAACTGGGTTAATTAGGGTAATGTAGGGGTTGAGAATAGGAATGAAGGAGATGATTGATATATATATATATATATATATATATATATATATATATATAGGGTTAGTATCATTTAAGAACTCTAAAAAAGTTAAGAACTCTTAGAAACTCTACACAACCAAACATTTTTTTAATTTTTTTTATATATTAACATTATTTAAGAGTAGTTTTATCATATTTTATATAAAACTTTTTGATTACATATACAAATAACAAGTATACATATGTGTAAAATTTATGTACTAACAAATTTACATAGGTGTAAAACAAAACATAGATATGTATAAAAACTAATTTTCAAAATTGTAATCGTAAATATAGATATAAACAATGATGAAGCTACACTCAGCTAACATTAACATACAAAATTTTTTAAAAAAAACGTTAGATTTCAAGGTTTCTTTCAAATTCTTAAATAATTTAACAGTTCTGTAATGATATGCATCCTATATATATATATATATTATGTTTTAGCCACATTCATTTAGAAAACCATGGCTAAAGGGTTGTTGAAATCAATCATTTTGTCCAAATAAGTATGACTAAAGGTTACCAACGACCACGTGGAGGTGTCATATATGTGGCCTTTAGATTTATATAGTCGTAGAAAAGCTTATTTTGGCCACGTCCATTTTCAAAAGCCATTGCAAAAGTGTTGTTTTGGCCACACACATTTCAAAATTCAGTTACTTCAAAATTCAGTTACTAAAGGGTACCAATAGCCACATGAATTTTTTGTGGTTCGAGATGGCCATTGTCGTTTAATTATCCGTTTATTTTTAATTATAGTTAACTGCACTACACATGACAAACACAAATATTAATTAAACAAAAGATATATTAATAATATAAACTTAATTACATACGCCATCTGTCTTCAAATTATACGATAATGGCATAAACTTCTAAATCAATCTATCTCTTTGTTCTTGATCAACCAATTTTTTTCTTGTTCCAAAGGAGATAGCGTCTTTGGTGTAGATCGACCATCATTTTGTTTTCCTTTACGTATTTTCCTAAAAGCTTTCCGTATTTTCCTAAAAAACATGTAACTGATTAGGTTATGAAAAAATCAATAAAAGTCAAATAAAAGAAATTGTGAAATAATCAACAATCACATGAAAAAAAATAAATATAGTGAGATTATCAAAGACTTACCATTTTATCATTACCTATAAAACGTTTTCTTGATCATATTGCTTCTTGCTTGCTTTTTTTATGTCTTTTTAACAATTTGGTACATGGAGTAATAATATATGGAAACAAATATGAATTTTCAAATACAAACAAAAGTGAAACTCAAAGAAAATAAAGTAGGTTTGCATAAATCCTTTTGGTCAAGTCAATACATACCTCTTAGAATGCTTGTTTTTTTTCATGTTCCAAACGAGATAACTTCTTTGGCATAGATTGACCATCATTTATCCTGTCTTTTGTATTTTCATAAAAAATTTCAACGGATTATGTTAGGTTTAAATCAACAATTGTCAAATAAAAGAAATAGTGAAATTATCACCATCACATGAAAAATTGTAAAATAAATATTGAGATTTTCAAGCACTTATCGTTTTAGCATCAGTAATGCATATGCTTATATCCAAGATAATTCTTCCTGTATATTACCGACAACAATGTTAGGAGTCAATGCGTGAGTAATGTTAGTTTTTCTAATAAAAGTGTGGGTAGTTTTTTAAAGGTACTAGATGCTCATCAAAGTGAGGCAATGTGTAGTGGGGCTCGAGCTTGGACGAAATGGGGCGAGAAAGGGCAAGAACCCCCCCCCCCCCCCCCCCGGCGATAAGTGGGCGAAAAGGGGCGGGGGCGGGGTTCTTTTGTGGCCGGATTGTTTGAAAAATAATAATATTATATTAAATGGACCGTTGCAACGGTCAAATGTACAAAAAAAAAATTAATTAACTAAAACAATCTATACTCACTAATAAAATGCTACAAGTTTTGCCACTTGTCACTTTTACATTAAGTCTCACCATTTTTAACAAATTTATTTATAATAGTAAAATAATAGTTACCATTCTTAAAATTTATGTTTCAAAATTTGTTAATTTAATATTTACTTCCTATTTTTTTCAAACATTTGATATTTATAATTATCTTTTATTTTAAAATTGTTTTAAAGACTATTGTATAACGAATGTATTAATAGTGTATAACGAGTTTATTGTTTCTTGTATACTAATTATTTATTAAATATTGTATTTTCAAGAACTACTCGTGTGGTACACGGGCCTCAAACTAGTATATATATAAACATACACCCTTCTTCTCCATTTTATATCTATTTTATACACAATTTATACCCAAATTCTTACAAAAAAAATTTAGCAAAATGAGTCCTAGAAACAACCCGAACCAACCGAACTACCAATTCCCTCCTTTAGGTCAAACGTATGGTTCGCAACCGAGCCAACCGAACTTACAATGGAACCCGATGAAACTAAACCAACCGAGCTATCCATTTCAATTTTCCAACCCGAACTTAAACATGTACGCCAACTATCTCAGCCCCCAAAACTTAATGTCGGCGTTCGGGTCTACACCACCGAAGTCGGAGCCGGTGACGGTGCCGGAGACGCAAACGGCACGGGCCTCTAGGTCAAGAAAAAAGGCGACCAGTAAACACAAAAAGAAACAACCGGGAGGAGCCGATGGCGCAACGTGATCCATACAAGCATTGGAGCGAGGAGGAGGTGGCCCTCGCAAGGGTTTGGATCGTCATTTCGGAGGATCCAACGTCGGTAAGTTTTTTAATATTAAGTATTTATTAAAAATGTATTTAGTGTTTATTAAAATGTATACTAATTGTGACAAATAATTTTAGTTTGTAGCTAACTTTCAAGCCACCGGGGTGTTTTGGAAGAAAGTCTTTGAAACTTGGCTCGCGATAACCGATAAACCCGAAGACTACCGGGGAAAGAAGCGGTTCAATCCCACTAGAAGGGGCTTAACGCCGATTGTCAAAAATTTTTCGGTTTAATTAACCGGTTGCAGGAGCCGGCTGGCATAGCGGGCATAACTAGGTGACATTATAGCTCAAGCCTTGAGCGACTTTCGAGCTCAAGGCCAAACTTTTGACCGGCCCGGGAAACCGTTCAAGTATTTGAATTGTTGGGAAAAACTACGCGGTTTCGCGAAATGGAGCGGGGCACCAACCGTTCCGGTCGCCCGATGAGCCGGCTCATCCCGGGCTTCAAAAAGGTCGAAGACATCGTCATCGACAAATCCGAGCACACCAAACACACCCTCCAATGCTCGTAGCTTTTTCCTGGACGACACGGTTAAGTTAGCCGACAATGTTAATATAGCCGACGATGACGAAGTAAAGGAGTTGCCTCGACCACGCGGGAGATCGAGAAAAAATAAGGGGGAAGGTTCGGCGTTTGGAAATAAACGATTCAATACGTCGCCCGGTGAAATAAGCGAGTTGGTCGGTCGTTTGGAAACAAATGCCACGGAAATAGGAAACGACCTTCGAGCATCCAACAAACAACAAGAAAAGCTGAACCAGACGTTGGAATTACGTCAAATGAAAGAAGACTACGAATCCTTCAAAGTGGAGGGTTTTCACGAGAAATCCGCATTATTGTTTCAACGACAACGTGAAAAAATGCGCGAATATTACGGATATTAGTAAGTTTTTTAGTTATGTTTTTTTTTTTATTTTTTTCTTTAGTTATGTTTTTTATATTTTTAGTTATGTATTTTTTTTAGTTATGTTTTTTTTTGTATTTCTTTTTAATTTTAATGCATTTTTATTTAATTATTTAAATAAAATGATTTTTATTTGTTTAGTTTAATTATAAAAAGAAAATAATAAAAAAAAGATACTGTGGGCCCAATTTGTAGCCCCTACACCATTACACCCGAAAAATAAATTTTCACCCTTTGCTGACTGTGCGCCACGTGTCATAATTCGCCCCCATTTATAGCTTCTCCACTACGCATAGCCTTGTAGAGAATATGCCAGTACTTTTAGTGATAAACAACTGCCTTGTGAAACAAGTGTTGCTTTTTAGACATACATATAACATTTTAAAATCATATCTGACAAATTGATCCTTGATTTTCATACTAAAAGGCAACTATAATTATGTAACACTTCGCCTACGCTAGGGCTGACGTGTCAAGGTCAATCGTCATTCTCATTAGTGATAATACATTTCATTTTCAAAATAAATAGAAAATGTGTGTGTAAAACATCATTTAACTCTTCTTTTTTTATAAAGCTCTTGATCCTTAAGTTTTTTCCTTGAGCAGTCAATCAGCTCCTTCCATATAACCTTGTTACCTGACGTACATATAAACGAAATACACACTCCTAAGGAAAATTTACTCAGTGGGACAACAACTTTAACAATGAAAATGCAATGCCCTAACAATACCTATCAATAAATATACATACACATTTTACTAATCCACATTCACTAGACGCCTTTAGGTGCATCCACATTCACTAGATGCCTTTTGGTGCATCCACTTCACTAGACGCCTTTCGGTGCATCCACATTCACAAGATGCCTTTTGGCGCATCCACATTCACTTGACGCCTTTCGATACACCACATTCACTGGACGCATTTAGGTGCATTCACTAAACACCTTTAGGTGCATCCACATTCACTAGACGCATTTCGATACATCACATTCACTAGACGCCTTTCGGTAAATCACAATCAATTTTCAATGCATCAATTATTCAATGGGTCAATATATTTATGTATACTAGAAGGGTACTGATGCGTGCGTGCTAGTGGTATAAAATATGAAAGGTTGGATGGTTTGCTTTTGCACAAGATCGTGTTTTAAATTTATAAAAGTGATTTCTACAAAGACTAAACACACACAAAATAGGCAAGTGTACCTATCGTATATGTAGAATAGTAATGGTAAGAACCAAGTATCGATCCGTGGACACACAGGTTTCTAATAATAAATCGTTGTTTTACTTCAATCGGAGGTTTTAATCATTTTGGGGTTGATTTTTAAACTTTTTATTAAATATAAATACTTATAATATATAGGTGACCGAGAAAAGAGATTCTAAACGAGTTGTTCAATTATGCGAAGGTTACCATCTAAGATCAAGAATCCACTCTATTTTAGCATTGATAATTAATATGTAGACATGTGATAAACTTGCCGTAGAAATATATGATAGATAGCTCCTTAAACCTTAAGTGAGCATCTTCGGCACTAAGGAGATGGTATGCGCATTTTAAAGTCCGCCCTTTCCTAATGTCATACCATCTCAATGATGTCTATTTGAGTTAACAAGTAGTTTCGTAAAGTAGAAAGATTAGGATTGACTTCGATTTCTCAAATACCAATTCTAACAACTTCGGGTGGTTGTAGTTCATCACACAACCTCCCCTTGGTTGATTTATGTAGGTTATAATTACACATTCCGTTAACATATGGTTTCTTTAACTAATTTGATATCCTAAGCAAAGCCATTTTCGGATTTCCAAGGTTTAGAAAAATACACCATAACTTATATCTCATCATTTCTAAGTACAATATAAGGATCCATGTTTCGATAATGTATCAAAGTATTTCTATCTTTCAAGAACATGAATCGATCATGAACGATTGCCAAAGATATTGACAACCACCAACTTTGATTTAGTGATTTAAGATGGTGAAACATTTCTCATAAAAAGATAATTATAATATAACCATGTACTTTACTAGACTACATCACATGTCTTGATTAATTATTAAATAAAACAAAGCTTCTGCATAGATTTTAGATGGTAAAAGAAGTTTAGCTCATAATGAGCATAATGATGAATATTAAGATGATTGATAATAACAAATACATGATTAAACTCAGAACAATCTAACCAAATGTAGATAAATCCTTCTTCTTAGTGACGGTAATGATGGTTGATGATGATGATTAGTGGTGATGGCCTCCAAACCTTCAAACTCTTCACTAGATCTTCAAAGTGAGTGTTAGTGTGTGTTTTTATAAGTGAAAACCGGTGAGAATTCTTTTCAAGGCACACTCTTCAAATGGCACAAGAGCCACTATTTATAGGCAATCTGGAGTGTGAAGCACGGCCCCGTGCATTTTTATGACATGTGCCGGATTTGTTTTGTCTTTTGTGTGAGCTGGCAACGGCCCCGTGGTTGGAAGGCACGCCCCCGTGATTTTTAGTGACATGTGCTCAATTCTTCTTTGTCTTTTCTGTGTTCCCGTCCACGGCCACGTGCATGATGAGCACGGCCCCGTGCTTTTGCTTCCTGATTTTGTCTTTTCTTGTTTCAGAAGCGTGGGGGCGTGTTTCTTGAGGCATGGGGGCGTGTTCCTTTGTTTTCTTGTGTTTTCTTCTGTTTTTCTTCGTCTTTTTGCTTGTTTCTTCGTTTGAGGCTTGGTTTCACCTGAAATTATGTTTTTTATGATAAGTAGGTTTTTATGCTATGTTATTGGATGGAAATTGCAGTTTTTAGAGATTATTTGATGCCGAAAAGATGTATATTTATATGTACATCAGGTACACGCGTGATGAAGCGGGTGTTTGAACATAGACTCTGGTAATCACGCAACAATTATGAGAGTTCATGGTTCGGTTTGAAACCTTACAACCATTTAAGCCGGTCATCGGTTAGGTTAATGATTCGTTTTTTCTTTAACTTTTTGGTTTCAATTATCTACAATTTAGTTACTATTTTCGATGACAAATAATCGTTGCTAATAGTTTGGCTCACATGTTTAGCTTAAACCATCAAAATCGGCTTTGAACAGTGAAGTCGTAACAAGGTAGCCGTACTGGAAGGTGCGGCTGTATCACCTCCTTTTCAGGATACGTAACACGTTGATTTTTTTATTGAAAAAACTCCAACAATATCATACTCAAATTAAAGAAAATAAAATGCTTGTTTTTATTGTGCAACCTTTTAAAAAAATATTAACGTATGAAAAAGTTGTATCGATTTAAAAATCGTGGGGGAAAGTTGTTTTAAAATTAAAATAACTAGTAATAAATGTTAAAGATGAGGGGCCAAAATTGTAAATAATATTTCATTTAATAAAAGTTTGGGTAAAAAATTGTAAATAAATTAGATGAATTGAAAATTCATGTGTGAATTTATGCTTGAAAGTCTATTTTACCCTTGTTTATTTATTATGCTTTGTAATTGTACCATGTGTTGATTATGTTGTGAATTATTTAAAACAAAGTGTCTTAATTTGTTAATCCCTCGTATATTATATATAGCATAGATATACAATAAATTAATACATTTTGTTCATGTAAGAAATTAAAAAACGAAATTAGATTTTCATTACAAAGTAACGAAACCCAAATTGGTACACATAAGTTTTACTTACCCCTAAGGTTATAAACACATTCATTTAAATCCTAAACTTTTAAATTTTAAAATAAACCACAATTTCTAATTAATTAATTTAACAATTAAACACTTACAAAACTCGAATGACGAATTAATAACTTATTCTAATCATTAAATTTCTAGGAATTCAAAAAATCGGGATGTTACAAATTATGTCCTTTTTTTACAAATAATTCACCCGATTGTTTGATCTTGTACCTGCACTCAGTTCCTTTTTAGTTCCGGTTACTTTTTCGATCTCAACCAACTTATTTTCTTGATCGCTTTTAATCGATCTTTTAATTTATTCAGATGTTCTACAAACTTATCGAATCATGTACATCTAGTCATTCAAATAAGCGGACAATTTATCAACAAATTCTTCAAATCCATTATACTTTCATTTTTTTGATCATCGAGGGATGTCCCTTGTTTTTAAATCCTTTGACGGATATGGATTTGGTGTTTAGAATGAGCGATGACTGTTGCCTTATCTTCAAAGAAAAAATTGATTTTATTTTTTCCTTTTTATTAAAGGAGACCTTGCTCGACTAATTAATGTTTCTTAACTTGCTCTTTGGAAAATTGAATATATATTTTAAAACTTGGTTACCAGTGTCTAAATTGTTTTAAAATTTATTGTAGACGTTTATAGACGCAACATACACTTCCTAATTTATGTTGTTATTAGAAAACAAATACAGCTACATTCTAAGCCTTATTTGTACTTTGCTAGGTAAAAATGAAGAAAAGCCTCTGAAATAAACATTTACTCATAGTTAACAACTTTTCCAACGTATTCTAAGTTTTGTATCCTGGAAATGTATGGATAATTTTTTTGAATCATGTACTCCAATAATCAGATAATTTAAAGAGATATAAATTAAAAAAGGGTATCCTTTTCTATTATGAAAGCATACCAGAAAATGATATGTAAGAATGATTTTTTTTTTAAAAAAAGGCTTTCTATTATCACCAGAAAAATGCTTGTAGTTGATACTCAACGCTGATTAGTTACCATTGATGAGCTCATACAACTCTTAAGTTAAGAGATCTCGAACTTGTCTATTTTAAGCTCTATTTCTACTTTCTAGAGTTCAATCTAAAGCTTGTAAGTAGTTTTTCAAATTCCATTTGTTTGTATTTATTCTTTTTTATTATACAATGTGTATTGTATAAAAATTTTAATCACGATATTAGGGGGAGGGGTGGTGCAAAGCTCCTCACACACCACCTCTAATGGTGTGTGCCACATCATCAACCTCAAATCCATTACATGTGATGAATTTTTACTAGGGGTGGTGGTGTGGTGTGATGGAATTTTTTTTTATTATTATCACACCATTTGACAAAACCATCCTCTCTTCTCACCTCTCACCTGCAACAATACAATGGTGAAAGTAGCAGCAGCAACATCATCCAAGAAGCAACAAAAACTCGCTAAAAAACCCACCACCACCACCACCAAGAAGAAGATCATAAAAAAGAAGAAAACATTACCAGGCAAATCATCCACACCAAACCTCATCATCATCCTCAAACCCACCCACCCACTCACCACCACCATCTTCCGATTCAGACCCAGACGACACCACCCCAGAACAGATCCACAAACTCATCGAACCCTACACCAAACACCACCCAAGAACAGATCCACTGCCAACACCGACATCTCGCACAGTAAAATCTTCGTCTTCGACACCCATCTCACCCAATCATCAAAAACCTTCTCGAACCCCCCCTCACTGCGTGATGGCTATCACGCAACCAACCCCCGTCACGCGTGAGCAATGCCGGCGACGGTGTGCGATGACCCATCACGCGTGATGGGGAGCTCATCACGCAGTGCCCCGCCCCCTCTTACATGTGGGCTGGTTATTATACATTATACATAAGATATTTATCTTGTTTCTTCAATTATTTTATTGTTTTCTTTTCTTTCTTTGTTTTTTTTGGTAAGATTACTTGTTGGGTTTAGTTCCGACCGTAACAAACCTAAACCGACTAAATTTGCATCTCCTCGGATCGCAACGTTCGAGTTTTACCGAACAAATAAACAACATTTCAAATATGTTAATTTATGTATCATAAGCCATATAAGTACTACTGTTTTGGGTCTTTACTAATTAATTTGTGGGGTTTTGTACCGTAATCATAACAACCTAATCGATATGGACCGAAATATCTCTTTGATAATAATCTATATGTGTGTTGATACTGTTTTATGGGTCTACAATTTTTTTTTATTTAGTGTCAGTGTCGCTACCAAACTTAATCCATACCGACTGAATGTGTCACTGTCGTAGCGCTTCTAACTAATAACAACGAGCAAACATACCCACACGTAGCTTCGGAATTTTACGGTAATGACGTATTGGAAACACCGTAAATTTTATGTTTATGTATACATGATATTATATTGGAAATAAATTATGAATTTGAACATGTGAAAAAATATTTAATAAAATTGTGCATTAAAGAGTGTAAATTAATATATTTTCCTATAGCAAAAGCACACTTTGTAACATGACTATTATAACATATCGGACACGACATGATAAAACACTACACGATAAGACACGATGACATGTTGTACTAAACACGAACACGACACAATAACTAATCGTGTCATTTTTTCGAAACACGAACACAAACTTGTTTAGTAACAAGTTAAGCTGTTAAAACCTGTTAAGGGACATGTTTAAACATACAATAGATAATACATGTGTAATGAAACAAAAAAAATTCAAAACAAGAATAAAAGTCTTAATTAATACATAATTTATAACTTATTTGAAACAAAAAACCAAAATCATTAACATATATGAAACAAATGACCACAAATCCATAACATGCTTGAAACAAAAAACCATAGAAGCAAATCATAACATTAATTAAAAATATAATAGTGGTTCTGATGGACATGAGTGAAACGTCGTATATAGATATGTCTTCAGTTTTAGGACATTAGGAGTGTATTTACACAGCTTTAACAGAACTTTAACGTTTTAGAACACGAATTATAACATATCAATTAAAATCTACACTGGTTTAACAGGTCTTTGACCTGTTAGGACACCAATTTTAACATGTCTTAAATAGGTCGACCTGTTTAAGTGACGAAACTTGTTAAGCTCAAACCCAAACCTATTAAAACCCGTGTCGTGTCATTTCCTGTTAACAAGTTCGTGTCATAAATTGAAAACCCTACTTTGGTTGGGATTTCACTCCACTCCAACATCAATCATACCTGGACCGACAGGATTATGTGATCAAACCAACAAATAGGTTTTAATGAACTGTGGATCCGAAACCGAATCTAAAATTCTAAATAGAATAATTACATGTACACTTTAACGGGTAAAAATGTCAAACTATTACATCATTTCATGGGTTTAATGCCATGAATCACGGAACCAACTGTAGGAACCGAATTCGTGAATTGAGTAAATAAACAGAAAATTAACAAATAGTTTTATTACTTATACAATACAATACAAGAATCTGAAATACAATACAGAATCAAAGAAATAAACCAAATACAATAAAAAAAAAATAAAAAATTAAAAGGTTTGGCTAAGGATCGTGTTGAACACGGGGCCCTTAAAACAATATTTCGAGTCTCCCAAGAGAACTCGTTGTTTCCCAGGGTACAACAGCCGGAGCAGTAGTACTGCCGGAGTTAACCTTAAACCTGAAAAAGGTTCGAATAAAAGAAACCAGAAATGTAGAAGAAGAAGAAGAAGTTGGAAAAACCTTGCAACAATGCTTGTGTTGTGTGTAAGGTTTGGTGTGTGTTGCAACTTAGTTTACCTCTCTATATATAGAGGAAAAACAAGGCACAAGTTTTTCATCCCACCAATGTGGGATACACCACTATAGTATTTTCTTTCAAATACACACAATCACACATCGATATCTCATTCATCAATGTCTATTAGTGTGCATTTGTTGTGTCATAACAACCTACTAATGCACACGTAATAAATTTTCCAACAATCCACCACATGAATGGAAATTGATTCTTCGAAGTAAGTTTCAGCAGTTGATTATTGCCGGATAGGTAGGTGTTACCCTTTGAACCTTCCGTTGTGAAGCATACTTAGCCTCCTAGCGGTTTGTAGTCGCGATGACTTTGAACAGACCCCCATTTGTGTAGACGACAATATGCCTTCACACAATACTCTCCCTGGTTTGGTCAACCCCTCATTCTTGTGTCCGTTATGGTCATGGATCACGGTCCTGGTTCTGCGAGAGCTCTAGGAAATTGCGCCTCCCCACAATTCCATTCGAAGCGACCACACTTCTCTCTAAAATAGGTGATTCCCATGAATCATTAAAGCCATCATGGTTATTTCACTTAACCTTAATATGCTTAAACTCTCCCAAATGTCACTGGTTTTAGGGTACTCCCCTAAGAGAAAGGACTAGGAAGTTCAAGATTCCCTTTGGTTTTGGGGTACTCCCCCACAGTGACTGCCTCTGGTCATATGATTAAGTTTGCCTATTGAACTTAGCTCTTGGGATCTCCAGTCTGCTAATTTAGGTTTCCCTCATACTTCCTTTATCGCGGGCTTTAGTCCCATTCCTCTCGACAACTTATAAAATTTATCCGTGCTTAAGCCTTTTGTTAACGGGTCTGCAATGTTATCTTCTGACCTCACATGGTCAGTCGTGATAACACCCGTTGACAGTAGTTGTCGTATCGTGTTATGTCTACATCTCATATGCCTTGATTTGCCATTATACATTGAACGTTGAGATCTACCAATTGCAGACTCACTGTCACAGTGTATGCAAATTGCCGACAACGGCTTTGGCCATTGTGGAATGTCTTCCACGAATTGACGTAACCATTCTGCCTCTTCCCCAGATTTGTCTAAGGCAATGAATTCAGACTCCATTGTGGATCTAGCAATTACAGTTTGTTTGGATGATTTCCAAGATATTGCTGCCCCACCAAGTAGGAACACGTACCAACTTGTTGATTTGGAATCTTGCATATCCGAAATCCAGTTCGCATCAGTATACCCTTCGATCACAGCTGGATGGTTGGTATAATGCAAACCATAGTCTCTTGTGTATCTTATGTACCTAAGCACCCTTATAATAGCTTTCCAATGTTGAACACTTGGATTGCTAGTATATCTACTTAGCCTACTCACCGCGTATGCTAAATCGGGTCTCTTACATGTCATGAGATACATTAGACTTCCAATGATTATTGAATACTCTAATTGAGCAACCGGATCAGCTCTATTTTTACATAGATGTAGAGTAGTGTCAACAGGAGAACGAGCCACTCGCTTGTCTTCCTTGTTGAATTTTTCAAGAATCTTGTCGACATAGTGTGCTTGACTCAAAGTAAGACCTTCTTTGGTTTTAATGATTTTTATTCCAAGAATAGTATCAACTAAACCCATGTCTTTCATGTCAAATCGTGCCTTTAACATGCCTTTTGTAGATTAAACCATTTTATCATTACTCCCAATGATAAGCATGTCATCCACATAATGGCATAAAATAACATAACCTCCATTTGTGTTTTTAACATAAACACATTTATCACACTCATTAATTTTGAAACCATTGCTAATCATGACTTGGTCAAACTTTTGGTGCCATTGTTTTGGAGCTTGCTTCAAGCCATACAAAGACTTGATGAGTTTGCATACTTTGCCCTTTTGACCAGGGGCGGAGAAACCCTCAGGTTGCTCCATGTATATCTCTTCTTCCAAATCACCATTTAGAAAAGCCGTTTTTACATCCATTTGGTGCACTTCCAAACTTCGTTAAGACGCGATTGCAAGCACTAACCTTATAGAGGTTATACGTGTTACAGGTGAGTAAGTATCAAAATAGTCTAGACCTTCCTTTTGTCTAAAACCTTTGATCACTAGCCTCGCCTTGTATTTATCAGTACTTCCATCGGCTTTCATCTTCTTTTTGAATATCCAACGATATCCAAGTGGTTTGCAACCAACTGGAAGATCTACCAATTCCCAAGTATGATTTTGTAAGATCGAATCAATTTTATTCTTGATTGCTTCTTTCCATTGAGGTCCTTCAGGTGAGGTCACCGATTCATGGTAGGTATTAGGTTCACCTTCAACCATAAAGATTACGAAGTCAGGACCAAAGGATTTTGCAACCTTTTGTCTTTTGCTTCGTCTTAAATCACCATCCTCAGTCTCGGGCCGTTCATGTGTTCCTTCATGAACCAAGTCGTCATTTTGTGTTGACGAGCTTGCACCTACATCATTCGCTCGTGATGATGAGGCCTCATGTGTGTGTCCTAACTTAGGAAACACGTGCTCAAAATACGAGACAGTATTGGGGCTCGCCTCCATGAAAGTGTTTACGTGTACATTTGGTTTTTTGGATTCATGTACCAAAAACCGATGTGCACTACTATTGTGAGCATATCCAATGAAAATGCAATCAACAGTTTTGGGACCAATCCTAAGAGCTTTAGGAGGTGGTACGGTGACTTTAGCTAGGCACTCCCACACTTTCATGTATTTGTACGAAGGTTCTCTTCCCTTCCATAACTTATAAGGAGTTTCGTCCCTATTCTTGAGAGGTATCTTATTTAAAAGATAATTAGCCGTTAAAATGGCATCCCCCCCCCACATGTCATGGCTCACCCCAGAACTAACCGACATGGCATTCATCATCTCTTTCAATGTACGGTTCTTTCGTTCCGCCATGCCATTTGATTATGGAGAATAAGGAGGGGTTAATTCATGTATTATGCCACTTTGTGCGCATAAATCCAAAAATGGTGAAACGTATTCACCTCCTCGATCGCTTCTCACACATTTAATTTTCTTGTTAAGTTGTAACTCAACTTCATTTTTAAACAAGATAAAATTTTCTATTGCTTCATCTTTACTTTTAAGTAAATATACATAGCAATATTTTGAGCAATCATCAATAAACGTGATGAAATATTTGTTTCCCCCTCTTGTTGGGCACATTTTTAAATTGCACACATCGATGTGAATTAAATCAAGTGTTTCGGTTATTCTTTCAACCGATTTGATGGATGATCTTGTAAGTTTGGATTCAACACATGATTCGCATTTCGAGTTTGTATCAATGTGGAATGTTGGTATGCTTTTTAATTTAATTAAACGACGAAGTGAATTGAAATTTACATGTCCTAATCTACTTTGCCAAACATTTGAATTTAAAGACTCAAAAATATAAGCAGAAGTAGATGCCTTATTCATTTCATTTCCAATCACGGTTACATCAAGTTTAAACATACCATTGAGGGCATAGCCCTTACCAACATACATTCCACGCTTAGTCAAGACAAACTTGTCCGACTCAAACACTAAACGAAAACCAAACTTATTAAGCAACCAACCCGAAACCAAATTCTTACAAATTTCGGGCACATACAAAGTGTTGCTCAAAGTAAGCTCTTTTCCCGAAGTCATCTTCAAGATCACATTCCCTTCACCCTTGATGTCGGCCGTTGCTTGATTCCCCATAAACAACTTAGAATCACTAGCAGCCTCCTTAAAGGTGCTAAAGAGGGTCTTGTCACCACACGCATGACGGGTCGCACCCGTATCAATGAACCATCCTTGCGGTTTGTCCCCCACAAGATTGATTTCTTCAATCATTGCTGAGAGCTCGGTGATCATTGCCACCAACGGTTCACCATTTTCATCCACCATATGCGCACGCTCACGCTTAGGCTTCTTGCATTGGTTCCCACGATGGCCATTCTCATTACAATTGTAACAAACACCTTGGAAGTTTGAAGATTGAGGTTTCTTTTTCACAACCTCCTTCTTCGGTCCAAGGTTCACCTTTTCCTTTCCCTTATTCATTTTACCCTTACCCTTATGCCCCCCCTTAGAAGATTGTCCAAGTTCAATCATGTTGGCCTTAGCCATTGGCTCCACACGAGCTGATTTTTGAGCCGTTTTATTGTCTTCCTCAATTCGAAGACGAACAATTAATTCATCAATAGTCATCTCCTTTCGTTTGTGCTTAAGATAATTCTTAAACTCAACCCAACTAGGAGGCAACTTTTCAATTATGGCTGCAACTTGGAACGTTTCACTAAGTGTCATACCCTCGGCATGAATTTCATGAAGTATAACTTGTAGTTCTTGGACTTGGGTGATCACAGTCTTGGAGTCAACCATTTTAAAGTCCAAAAAACGGGCCACAACAAATTTCTTTGTTCCCGCATCTTCGGTTTTATACTTCTTTTCTAAAGACTACCATAGTTCTTTGGCAGTCTTTATCCCACAATAGGCGTTATACAATGGATCCGCCAAACCATTGAGCACGTAATTGCGACATAGAAATTCAGAACGTTTCCAAGCGTCCAAAGCACTCACACTTTGGGCATCATCTTGGGCAGTGGGTATGGGGGCTGTTTTCTCCATGAACTGTGCTAAGTTAAAGGTTGTCAAGTAGAAAAACATTTTCTGCTGCCACCTCTTAAAGTGGACACCCGTGAACTTTTCGGGTTTTTCAGCATGGTTAGCCTTTGTGGTCGCTCCCACATTGGCTGGGGTGGTCAAATGGACAGTAGGGGTAGCATTAGAAGTGTTTGGGGTTGGTCCTGCTCTTGCACACAGAAAACAGACCAAGTTAGTAACTTAGAAAAAAATTCTTAAAATTCTGAAATTTTCCAGATAAATTTATCCCGTGCGAGATAGCTTTATCTCGTGCGAGATAACAAAACCAGCCCAAAAAAGGAGCCTTTTCTGATTTCAGAATGCTAAACCAAGAACGAATCTGTCTAAGTCCAACTTTGAAGATCCAATTCTTGATTCTGAGACCAAAACAGAAAAGAAAAACTGTTTTTAAAACATATACTATTTTGAAACAAAACTGGTTTGGATCAAAATATAATAGTTTCTGAAAATTTAAACAAAATTTTCACGATATGCTATCTCGTGCTAGATAGCCAAAAACAGCCCAAAAAGGAGCCTTTTCTGATTTCAGAATGTTAAACCAAGAACGAATCTGTCTAAGTCCAACTTTGAAGATCCAATTCTTGATTCTGAGACCAAAACAGAAAAGAAAAAAACTGTTTTTAAAACATATACTATTTTGAAACAAAACTGGTTTGGATCAAAATAGAATAGTTTCTGAAAATTTAAGCAAAGTTTTCACGAAACGGTTTTAAAAATATTGTTTTAAGATTGTAGGAACCGAATTCGTGAATTGAGTAAATAAATAGAAAAATAACAAATAGTTTTATTACTTATACAATACAATACAAGAATCTGAAATACAATACAGAATCAAAGAAATAACCAAATACAATACAAAAAAAAATGTAAACGGTTTGGCTGAGGATCGTGTTGAACACGGGGCCCTTAAAACAATATTTCGAGTCTCCCAAGAGAACTCGTTGTTTCCCAGGGTACAACAGCCGGAGCAGTAGTACTGCCGGAGTTAACCGTAAACCTGAAAAAGGTTCGAATAAAAGAAACCAGAAATGTAGAAGAAGAAGAAGTTGGAAAAACCTTGCAACAATGCTTGTGTTGTGTGTAAGGTTTGGTGTGTGTTGCAACTTAGTTTACCTCTCTATTTATAGAGGAAAAACAAGGCACAAGTTTTTCATCCCACCAATGTGGGATACACCACTATAGTATTTTCTTTCAAATACACATAATCACACATCAATATCTCATTCATCAATGTCTATTAGTGTGCATTTGTTGTGTCATAACAAACTACTAATGCACACGTAACAAATTTTCCAACACCAACACCGGACCTAAATAGAAGTAAGGGTACTGTGTTATTGGTTTTAATTTAGGTATGTCAGGTAGGACTCGGTCCAACTCGTTATGATTGTTATATATATGGATGCATTCAATACAATAGGTGAAACTTGAATGTGTATATAAATACTAACATACTCCTTTAAGCTGTGAGACTAATCAAGTTCGACGTATCAAACTCAGGTTGGGCACATTTATTAAATGAGTTGCGCTATAAGTTCGGACTCGGACTCTGGCTTGTTTATTAAAGGAGGTTCAAATAAGCTCAGATTCATTAGCTTGGACTCAAGCTTGTTTAAGCTTGACTTTCTAGTTTTTAACAAGCCAATATCAAGTGAGTGTTTTGGTTTATTTAAAGTTTTACACCCTAGGTCCTTTTCCAACAAAGTTGATGGCATGGTCGGTTTCGACGGGTGATATAACGTTTAATAAGTCGATCTGAAATAGCTCGTAGTAGTTTGATTCATTTACACCCTAGCATCCTTTTTTAAACAAATGGATGGTAAAATTGGTACTTGGTAGGGCCGGATCAAGTTTATTTGTTTTGTTATGGACCAATTGGCTCGTATCTAATTATCGGTTATATATATAAATACTTTCTAGTCATTTAACTGCTAAAGATATTGGTGACGTCATACAAGAGACATACATTGACGGATGTGATCGTGGTTGCTTTATTTCAATTTACGTAGTCATAAGTTATGTATTTTAAATTATAGAAAGTTGTAAAATGAAGAAGATAATATAACTTAAATTTTGGATTTATGTAATGAGGATAGAGGGTCCAATAATGTGGGGTTTCATCATCATCAACTTTGTTAATGGTGTATGGTGTATACATATAGCATTGGCGTCTACCTTATGATGTCGGGTTCGCATGACGTCAATCTCTTTTCGCGTTTTATTTGAAGAGTATATGATCATTGTTCATCAATATTGTTTGCAAGAAAATGTAATTATTTTAACCCAAAATAGTCCCATGCCATTAAAGTTTAAAACCAAGTCGGTTATATTCAATTAAAGCCAATTGAGTTGGTTATCGTGTTTACTTGGTGAACAAGCTTGTTATTCTATATATAAATACCTACAATTAATATTAATGATCCATATCGTTATCCACAAACACTACGCACAATTTCCATAATCGAAATAGGGTTCCTATCTTCATCATCATCGTATTAGGGTATCGAATTAAGGTTTCAGTAATGTCGGAGAGAAAGGTGGTGAATAAGTACTACCCGCCTGATTTTGATCCCGCTAAAGTTCCTCGAAGGTTTAAGAAGAGCCAACAACAACAACAACAGATGAAGGTTCGAATGATGCTCCCTATGAGCATCAGGTGTGGCACTTGCGGCGGCTATATTAGCAAAGGTACAAAATTCAATTCTCGAAAAGAAAACGTCACTGCTGAGAAGTATCTTGGTATGATACAGGTTTTTAGGTTTTATTTCAAGTGTAACAACTGTTGCGCTGAGATAGTCATCAAGACCGATCCTCAAAACTCTGATTACGTTGTTGAGGCGGGAACACGGAGGAGCCGCAAAGGAGCAAAAAGCGTGCTGGACCATTGTTCATACACCTCCAGCAAAAAGCGTGCTGGACCATTGATTTGACGTATTGTTGGTATTCTTTCGTTTGGCCATTGTTCATACATGATTGTGACGACTGGACCAAATTATTGTACCAAGGCATATCCAAAAAGCATCAATCCTACTCACCATCATGGCATCATGGCACAATTGGACGAGTGTAGTTTTTCTAGAAACCCGACACGACCCAAATCACACTTAAAACCCGATTAATCATTACTAGATTAATCCAACCCCTATCCATTTAAGTGGTATGGATTTAAGATGAAACACCCTAGAAGGCGAAGGCCAGAACGGTAACATCTTAGATTTTGAGTTTACACACAGAACATAGTTTTTAAACTTGGAATGTACCAAAAGCAACAATGGAAAACATAATATCATATGTACCAGAAGGTACCATATACTTGCATAATCAAGTAAATTGTTTGAACATAACATACTTTAGATAAACATCTAGAACCTCTTGGATGTCGTACTTCAGCTAGATAAACCTGTTGTGTGTGAGCCATATCTACTTTTCTTTGAACATCAAAGATGTATTGTATTAACATGATGCTAGCTAGAAAACGCTAGCTAAGCAACCAACAAACGAAATTACATTAAAAGAAGCGGGTTTAAAGCCATTTCGCCCATGAATTTTTTCTTTTTATGTCTAGTAACAATCTAATGAAACGAGAAATTTAAAAAAGAGTTAAAAGATTAGTTCCGTTTAAAGTCCCCGGCTTAAAAAATCGCTTAATTTCTAGCATTCTAAATTACCCACCAAGTAGTATAGAGAATTCCTTCCACAAGTAGTTTATTCTGCTTGTAAACTGTTTTTGTTCCGGCTAAGAATAAAAGCTCTTTGGTTCCATTATGTTCGGTCTTATTAATTGAAGCCACATAAGAACCAATCTCCAAGCTGCATGAACTACCCCACAATAAGTAGAAAGATGATGATCTATTTCAATATCTCTTAAGTAATATGAGCATAAAATTCACAGAATATCTAACCCTTTATTCGAGAGGTTACTCTATTCGGTAATCTGTCAAGAAAATGCCACCAAACAAACATGTGTTTACTTATTATTATTTTTTTGAACGCTATTATTCCATCTAGTTGCCACAAATTCCCAAGAGCAACTCTCTTTCTATCAACTTCCGTTTTACAACAAAATCCAATTGATTTTCAAAATCCCACTTTCACAAGTCCCTATTCGAGGACCAAAGACGATGACCAAGATGACCTAGCATCGATATCCATTACATCTCCTCCACTCCTCTAATTGACCAACGCCAATCCAACACTCACTACTGACCACATCTCTTTTCTTTTAATAAACCTTGTTTATTTTTTTTTAAGATTGAACAATCTTAGAAGTTGCCGCGGACGTATAATTGTCAATCCAACGATGGTGCCAAAAAAGAGTGAAGCACAAATTTCTTCATAGCCAATATAGATATAACATTCTAAAATCATATCTGCCAACTTTGATCCTTGATTTTCATACTAAAAGACAACTATAATTATGTAACGCCCCGTCTGTGATAGGGCTGACGTGTCACAATTGTAGTAGGTCACACGCCATTCTCATTAATGATAAAACATTACATTTTCAAAATAAATAGAAAATTTGTGTATAAAACATCATTTAACTCTTCTTTTTTACAAAGCTCTTGTTCCTTAAGTTTTTCCTTTAAGCAGTCAATCAGCTCCTTCCAGATAGCCCTGTTACCTGACGTACATATAAACGAAATACGCACGCCTGAGGAAAATTTACTCAGTGGGACAACAACTTTAACAATGAAAATGCAATGCCCTAACAATACCTATCAATAAATATACATACACATTTTACTAATCCACGTTCACTAGACGCCTTTAGGTGCATTCACATTCGCTAGATTCCTTTAGGTGCATCCACATTCACTAGACGCCTTTCGGTGCATCCACATTCACAAGACGCCTTTTGGCGCATCCACATTCACTTGACGCCTTTCGATACAGCACATTCACTAGACGCCTTTAGGTGCATTCACTAAACACCATTAGGTGCATCCACATTCACTAGACGCCTTTCGAAACATCACATTCACTAGACGCCTTTCGGCAAATCACAATCAATTTTCAATGCATCAATTATTCAATGGGTCAATATATCTATGTATACTAGAAGGGTGTACGCATGATGCAACGGTGTTTGAACATAGACTCTGGTAATCACGTAACAATTATGAGAGTTCATGGTTCGGTTTGAAACCTTACAACCATTTAAATCGGCCATCGGTTAGGTTAACGATTGGTTTTTTCTTTAACTTCTTGGTTTTAATTTTCTACAGTTTAGTTACAATTTTCGATGACAAATAATCGTTACTAATAGTTTGGCTCGCATGTTTAGCTTAAACCATCAAAACCGGCCTTGAACACTCGTACGTAACATGTTGATTTTTTTAATTGAAAAAAGCCCAAACAATATCATACTCAAATTAAAGAGAATAAAATGCTCGTTTTATTATGCAACTTTTTAAAAAATATTAACGTATGAAAAAGTTATGTCGATTTTAATATCGTGGGGGAAAGTTGGTTTAAAATTAAAATAACTAGTAATAAATATTAAAGATGAGTGAGCAAATTTGTAAATAATATTTGTAAAAGTTTGGGGTAAAAATTGTAAATATATTAGATGAATTGAAAATTCACGTGTGAATTTATGCTTGAAAGTATATTTTACCCTTGTTAATTATTTATTATGCTTTGTACGTAGTTGTACCATGTGTTGATTATGTTGTGAATTATTTAAAACTAAAGTGTCTTAATTTGTTCATCACTCGTATATTATATATGGTATAGATATGCACTAAATTGATACACTTTGTTCATTCAAGAAATTAAAGAACGAAATTAAATTTTCATTACAAAGTAACGGAAACCCAAATCGGTACACATAAGCTTAACTTACCCCTAAGGTTATAAACACATTCATTTAAATCCTAAACTTTTAAATTTCGGGTTTCATGTGTTCTCCGTGTGTTTAGTCAATTTAAGTCGACTATATATATCGGTAAGACTTTACAATAGCTAACATCTTATATATGGTAAAAGCATTAATTTATTAATTTAATAAGTTACAAAATTTACATTAATATTATGTGATAGGATTTACTGTGTGCTTGTCTTTGTTGATCTATAAACAAAATGTCAAAAGAATGTAATAGGATGTATTTTAATTTAACATTGTAAACATATGTATAACATTAAATAAAAATAAACAAAAAAAAGTTCATAGTTAAACTTACTAATTTATCTGTCGTGAGTTTAATACTAAAGAGCATGCTTTATAACCATATCCTTCTTGTTATCTTGTGTAACATTTGTCATTTTTTTAAACCCGAAACACGACCTGTTTAAAACTTTGAGCTTTTCATTTTGAAAGTTTTTTTGTTGGTTTTTGTTAAGAATTATTTATTTATGATAAAAACCTAAGTATAAATTGTATTTCATGTATTTTGGGTGTTTAAAATGCATTCAATAGTCTATGGGTCAAAAGTGACAAATTCCAAAAGTTGCTGCAAGATACCGTTGGTCGTGCTACGCGATGGTAGATGGTGCCCACCCATCATGCTACGTGATGGGAAACCTGCAACACATTTTTCGTTCGGTTAGGTTTTAGCCACACTACAAAATAAATATCCATGGTTGTTGGTGACATTTGACCACACTAGTCAATTGTAGCTACTAAATGTCATATTTTTTTCTTAAAGTGTGGTTAAAGGTTGTGTTTTTGTTCATATGAATTAAATATCAAACAAATACCATGGTAAGTAAACACATTTAGGTTGTGTTTGTTTTTGCTTCAAACATCTGCAAGATGCTGATGTCTGCGGACGCGCAGTCATAAGTTTCTGAAGACAGTTTGTTTAAAAAAAATTTAAAAAATCTGAAAATTGCTTTTATAGTCTTAAAAAATAAGCTGATATCCACTATCTTCACACTTCTTCAAACTTCTTAACAGCCTACCAACACCTAATGTCTAACACCACCACCACCACCCCCCCCGCCACCACCCCCAACGTCCGCCGCCACCACCACCCACAACCACCGTCCACCACCCCCAACGTCCGCCGCCGCCGCCACCACCACCCCCCCGCCACCGTCCACTGTCTGCCACCACCACCGTCAACTACCAACCACCACCATTCCCTTCGGCCACAACCACCGTCCATTACCACCACCCACCGTCCGTCGCCGTCGCCACCACCACCACCCGCCACTACCGTCCGCCGCCACTCCCCCCTCCACTACCCACCGTTCGCCGCCACCATCCACCACCACCACCCACCATCCGCCAACCCTCCACCACCTCCATCGCCGCCACTAGCACCCACCACAACCGTTCATCATCACCACCACCCACTGTCGGCCACCATATATCACCGTCCACCACCCACCAAAACCGTCCATCACCACCACCCACTATCCACCAGGACCACCACCGCTTACCACAATCGTCTACCACCACCAACTTCCATAGTTCGTACACCACTACTCACTTCCATAGTTCGTACACCACCACCAATTATTTTAGCAGTTTACAGACGTTAAATGACTTTTATCTACTGTGATATATATGATAGGTAACTAATTTTCAGCTTATGCAGACGATATATAGTTTATAAAACAAAAGGTATTATATTTTCAGATTGCAGATCTTCAGACCAAATTTCCAGTTGAAGACATGAAATCATATTACAGACAAATTTTTTTAAAAAAAAAAACAACACCTTAGCCACACTTCAAGATCGTGGCTAATATATGCCATATTTTTTTAAGTGTGGCTGTAGGTTGTGTTTATTATCACATGAATCAAATACCATGACAGTTGGTGATATATGACCACACTTTTGTCTAGCAAGGCTACTAAATGTCATATTTATTTCTAAAGGTTTTATATTGGTAAAGAGTCACACATTTTTTCTTTAGGCGTGGCTAAAGGTCATGAACTGTCATACAATGGTCACATCAGTGTTGTTAAAAGGGTTTCAAAATGTCAAATTTGACCTTCAGTCATGCTTTTAACCAAAAGTATGGAAAAATGTTTTTTAGAAAAAGCGTGGTCGTAATCCTTTTTTAACGTAGTGTGGTAACCACGAGTGACGGTAATTAGTGAGGAACAATGGTATGCATGAGATGGTATAGAAAAAGTTGCTGGCTTTTCAAAAGTTTGTTTCACACAATATTTAGTTTTAAATTTATAAAAATGATTTTTATATTAACTAAACCCTATATAAATAGGCAAGTGTACATATCGTATATGTAGAATAGTATAGGTAAGAACTAAGTATCGATCCACAAATACACATGTTTAATTTTTACTACTAAATCGTTGTATTTATTATAACCGAAAGTAAATTTCATAGTAGTTTTGGTTTGACAAGTAATTTTAAAAGAAATTATAAAACATAAGTTAAAAACAATATTTTTGGGTTTTTATATATTTATAGAGATGATCAAGGATAAAAGTGTATCATCTTGGTTAAAACTCCTCTAAACCTGTTTAACAATTAATTGGCAAACATGTGATATAAGCTTGTTTTGGTAATTAATTGTGGGAATAACACTTTATTCCTAACTCATATTATCCCATGATAATTAAAGAAAGAGATATGCATAACTTCATGATCTCCATAAATACATCATTTTATGTCCGTTAGTATATGACATTTAAGAAATCAACCTTTAATTTTCATGTCTAAACAAGTATAATAACCGTTAGTACCTGATTAGATTTTTTAATGAATATATATAATAATATAATATGTTATATACCCCAAAATAGTTAACACTAAATTTTTTACATTAAACCATGGAACGCGAGCACATCATTCGAATCCGACATCAAAGAGACTATGCACAAAGCCTTTTCCGATTCTCCCACTCTAGATCCCCAGTATTCCGGTGGCTCCCTTCAAATCTCCAGTAGTTGTAGCTCATTGATTCTCCAGTCTACCTCTCCACATCCCCGATTCTCCGTCAGTATAACCTCCTCGAAGTTGTAGCGGCATCACCGACCACCAAACGGCCCTTCTAAAAAGTTTGCTAAATATATGTTCCCGAACAACTCTTATCATGTATACCTGATAATAACAGGTTCGTGTTCGTGTCACACCCCCATCTTGGGCCTAGGAGTGCGACTCGACAGTTGGTACCACATTTGTAAATAAATCAGAGTTACGGGTTTAAGCGGAAGACTTTATAAAACATGTGGATTTAAAGTTAAATATTTACATTACAAAAGACGAGACGAAAGTCTCGTTTAGAATTACTTGTTTATAAGTTTTAACAAAATCATCATATTTTAATATTCAAACAAAATATCCGAGCCATCGGATTCTTGAGCCTTCGTCCTTCAAGCTCTATTCTTGGTTACCTGCAAAATGTTATAAAAATACGTCAGCAAACATTTGCTGGTGAATATGCTGACCCAAAAATATTTTCTTTTACTTTGTTGCCCCTCGAGGGTTACGCAAGCCTCGGCCCATCTTGACTTAGGAATAACAAAGTTAAAACAACATCATTATAAACTTGAGTCTCTACACTAGGTCACCCCAGCAAAACACCGCAGCGTTTTGACGTACTTAGGTGCCATAAATATACACAAGGTCATTCTCACTCGAACATACTTTGGTTCGGCCCATCGTGGCTGGAGGTCGTGACCAAGCGTGGTGCGATGTGCCCACCGCATTTAACCACATATATATACTACAGCCTGAGGGCTAAGCTTTTACCCTCATTCATAATGTTTTTAGAGACATTTGGTCTCATGTAAAGTTTTACACATAACACATTTATTTGTTTGAAAACAAGTATGTAAAAAGTGGGGCGTATTCACCTTTGATCGGGATCGGTTTCCAACACCGTCCTTGAGTTCTCTTTCTTGCTATCTCGCACCTAAAGTACGAGTATAACCTTTGTTAGTCGGATATACAATCCGGCTTAAGACCTTTAGTCTTTATTTTACCTCGATGAACCTTTAGTTCATTTCTCAATTACTTGAAAACCTTTAGTTTAAAAGTATTGTTTATAAACCTTTAGTTTATTATAAAAACCCTACATTTCTTCTTCTTTAAGAAACGTATTCTTTTCTTTATTATTTAAGAATTCTCATTAAACTTAAATAATATTTATAACAAAGAATTATATATATATATATATATATATATATATATATATCATCATACACACACATATATATGCATATACTTTTTCTTTTTCTTTCTTTTCTTTTCTTTGTTATTTATTTTCTTTTTAAAACCATCGAGTATAATTCCGACTTAGGGCATTAAGCCTTTATAATATTTTATTATTATTTTAGTCGGGCATTACACTTACCTTTACTCGGCTTATAAATCTCTAGATATTCGAGTAGCACTTCTACGCCGTTTAGTCTTTTCAACACTCGCTTTGATCGCCACTTCACTTCAGCATGCTTCTCGAGGCATCAACACTTCACGACATGTACTTCGAAGTGATCGTCGAGACGTCGGTACGGGATCACCTTCTTGATATACACGTCGTCGGAAAATGGTAAGCTTATCGAGGTAGGGCACGGAAAACGAGGATTTGGGCACGTTTATCGAGATGGATCAAAGGCACGATTTTCGAGGTGTAATTAGATGTTTTAGAACGAGGTTTGAGAGCTGAGTTTGGTGTGAAATGGTGAATGCCCGGACCTGCTATTTATAGGCAATACTTTGGATCCCATTGCGGTACGCGATGGGTCCCTGGGCTGGCCTATCGCGTAGCGCGATATAGGCCGTCTGTGTCACCACATAGACCTGCCACGTGGCGACACGTGGCAGGCATTACGCCGCGTGGCGACACTTAGCGACACATGGCGAACGTGTTGCCACGTGGCTGCAGACGGTGCCACCGTGTGACGCGTGGCACACGCGTCACAACCTGTCAGACCACGTCATCGCGTTTCACAATGACGTTGGTTCAACAGCGATCGCGTATCGCCATTGACCCCTTCCTGAAGCTTTGACCAAGCCCCATCGCGGTACGCAATGGGCTTGTCTTTTGTCCCGTCGCGTATCGCGATAGGTCAAGAAAACAGAATTTACATTTTAGTTCCTGGAGTTTGGATTTGGCAGATTTGGTCCCTTAACTTTAAAAAGTTGACATTTTTGGCTCAAAATTTCCGTGATGTTACAGTTCGGGTTTGGGATACATGTACACGATAAGTTTTTGTGTCATGCACATGTATACATGTTTTGTGTTCGTGTCTTATCGTGTACGGGTATATATGATATGCCATTCCCTAGTCGTAGTGGTGAGTCGATGCGGATAAACGTTTAATCATCAAACTTAAAACAAAAAACAAAAAACAAACTATATATAATACTTGGCTCAATCAGGCACCGCTAAATGGACCAATCATAGTCCAGCGATGCCAAACTCCTCTTTTATTGTATACTAGTTTTTATCCCATTTATTACGTGGGTTGTTTTACATTATTCGTTTATAATATTTATATATTTTTGGATTTTAATTTTATTTATTGTACAAAAGTTAATAATATACTTAGTATTTGATGATGAAAGAGTTCCAAAAATAGATGAGATGTTATGACCCAGTTTAAAAGCTAGTTGGGTTTATTAAGACCCATGGCACGCTTATTTTTTTATTACTATAAAACTGTTTTTTAATTATAAATAATATATATCTTTTATAAAGAAATTAGATACTAATTTTTAATATATCCATAATTTATAGGATTTCTATATCAATTATTTGTTGAGATAAAATTTTAATTCAATGAGATGTTATAACCCATTTAAGAAAAGTCTGGGTTTGGTAAGACACATACCCGTGAATTCGGGTCAAATGCATGAGAAACCTCCATTTATAAATAATGCAAATGTTTCGTTAAATGCAGATGTTATAACTCGTTTAAAAAATTCTTGTGGCTTGAGAAAATATAAGGAGTAGCTAGAGAACTTTTAAATGTTCAGTTTATATATATTATAGATAATTCCGTTTACCCGTGAAAAACTTTAGTTAGAAATCAATTCAAGTAGATTGAAATGCATGTAAAACCCACCTTTTTTATTTTTAGTTTTAAGTTTTTTAAATAAAATATCCATCTTGGGTTGAAATCTAAGTGACCAAATAAATTTAAGATACAATGAATGAACCAACCTTGGTTAAAATAAAAAATAATAATAAATAAGTAAAACGGAAAACAAAAATATATATAATAGTTGGCCCAATCAGGCGCCGCCAAATGAATCTGTCACACCCCAACCTACGGCGGAACATGCCGGGACGCGACATTGATTGTATCATAGCTCATAAGACACTAAGTAAAATACACATGTCAATATCTAAATAATTCATTCATATATCAACGTTCAAAAACACAAACATTTGTCTCAAAAAACATACCGTTACAATTAAATATTCAAAACATAAATAACTTAAAAATAAATGTTTTCTTCAATCATCAAAGCAACCTAAGGTCTCATCTAACTTCCAATACTTAACTCATCCGATAAAGCTACCTGCGCCATGCCTGAAAATATATATATTTGTCAACGTAAAGTTGAGCAAGTAAACCACAGTTTTTGAGTATATATAATAATAAAAGACAATTCCATGCGATAATTGTAAATCACTAAAACTAGTATAACAATAAGTAAAAGTTGTCTTTTCAACCGAATCGCAATGATAACGGTTTACTTTGACGGCGTATGATCATACTAATGAGGATGAGGATGATGTACCAACCAACATAAAATAAACACATAGTCACATTCGCACATAACAACTAATCGAGCAATTACAATTATGCATTGTCACACCCTCAAAATCCACTAACGGAGTTTTACCGTCAGAGGGTGTGAACTAACAGGATCGGAATCATTAGTTATAATCAAACAATAATTAAAGTTTTCAAACCACAAAAACGTTTAAGTGTAAATAAATGCGGAAGCGTAAAACCATAAACCAAGTGTTGCGTCACGCAGGACGACTTAAAACCCAATTAATAATAATAGTTTAAAGATGAGTTTGCATAAACATAAGCGTTCAAAGTAATGCATGATCCTATACCGCGCGCCCGCCTCGGCTACCTGAGAATAACATACTAAAAGTGTCAACACGGGGTTGGTGAGTTCACAAGTGTATATACAATAAAGCGTTTGCGTTTACGTTTGCGTTTAGCGTTTTGCGTTACCAGATAGTGTTATATCAATTATATATCTATAGGTAGCTAGCCTATAAAGCAAGTATTACTAAGTGTTCGACACCGAAGCTGACTGTTTATCATGTGCCTTGCCACCAGGTCTATCCCGACCATGGTAATGTGCTAGCCAAAATTACACTCACTCGACCTCCAGTCGAGCTTAGCGTTGGGTGGGGTTTGTCAAACCCAGTAGTACTACTCAACAGTGACTCGCTATTATCCAATACTAAAGGTTCGATGTGTGAAGGACTTCAGTTGTTTCGTTCGCCACTTAGCCTTTACAAGTGATATATAATCTAATAACAAAATCTAAAAGCGTTTCGGAGTATGTATTCTCCCCCAAGTGAAAAGCGTTTAAAAGAGTTAAAAGGGGAAACGTGAAACTCACTGTTTGCGAAGAATTCAAAAACAAGTCAACCAAGAGATGCGCGTCACAGAAAATCCTCACTAGCGTTTTAAAACAAGAATGAGATTTTCTAAGTGTTGGAACTATTATTGAGTCTCTAGACTCGGCACATAATACCTATGCATAAGATACGTTTCGTGTTTCGTTTGTGAATTGTGTGTGACTCAACAAACACATTGGTGATACGTTACATGTGTGAAAAACTACTTACGTGTCAAGTATTAATATTGTACATTACTAGCAATCATTCACCACAAGGGCAATTTAGTCAAAAACATGGCAATTAACTAGCAACAAGCACGTTTCATGTATTTTCATATAGTTCAGCAGCTAGTTCTATCAGGACAGATTTCTACTTGAAAGATTACTCTATTCAACAAATCATAACATATCAATTAATTCACCAAAAATCGTCACAAAAGTTAGGTTTCCAGAACCATTTTTATTGTATTTTTATTCCACATAGATTTTTCACAATGGTCAAAACATTACAGTAAACTCACAGCAGTCAGAATCATGCGCAACAGAATGTTATTTGTTATTCCCGTTAAATAAAAAATCCAATTAATGCAAGACCATTTGGGTTAGATTCCTAACTCAATATATTTTCTTCCAGAAGTGGAACCAACCCATTTGGTCTTGTAGTTTATGAGATATCTTAGTCTCAAAACAGACTAACAGCAGGTCTCCCAAATCAGCCTTGCACAACAGTTTTGTAAAATAATTAAAACAAACTTTTATACGTCCAAAAATTACAAACTCGGAATTTTCAGAAACTAGACTCGACCTAGTATATTATAGAATCAATAATCGCATCAAAACATAATATTAACATCGAGTTACAGTCGTCCAAACACGAATTCAATAATCTGTCCAGCATCAGTTTTCATCAAAACTCAATAAACAATTAACCTATGAACTAACAATCATGCATGTAACCCTAAATCATCAACAAACAACATATTTAACACTTAGGGTTTATGTTTACAGGTTTAATCATACAATTAAATGATAGAATAAATTAGATATGAAGCTTATTTACCTAGTTATCACCTTGGATCCTTCAACAACCTTGTAAACAACTTGTATGTGTATGTGTGTGTGTGGTAATCGGTCGATCCAAGGGGGAGGGGGACTGCCGTCGCAGGTGGTAGAGGGAGAGGGAGAAGAGGGTTAGGGTTTATGGTTAAGGTTGTTTATATATTAATTAAATAAATGACAAGTTACAACTAGCACCCTCAACTTCTATTTTGTATAATTCTAGCATAAAACATAAATCACCTCCATAATATAATGACATGCATACAAGTACACATTTATACATATAAACGTAACACATAATTATATCAAGTACTTGTTTATAATATTCATCGTTTGTTCACCAATGGTTTGAGTCGACTCGTGTGTGTTTCGGTGAAATTCCAAAAGACTACTTGTGTAGTGATTGTCATGCGTCATTTAAACCCTAGTTTAAATGTAATGAGATATGCGTTATGGTTCGTGTGATCTTAAGTTTGAATTAACGGAGTTCGGATTAACGGAGTTAACTTGATATTGACGAGTGTCACATCATTCCCATGTTGAAAGAATTTTCGTCCCGAAAATTTGAGTCAAGTCGCGATGGGTGTCTGAAAAAGGCAAAAATTTTCAGTTTGTCATATCATCCCCTAGTAGAAAGAAATTTCGTCCCGAAATTTAATTCATACCTCCGGTGATTTCTGACGGTTTGACGGCTTTCGCGTTTTTCGGTGTTTGGTCAACCCTTCAAAAAGGTGAGGATACTTTTTCATCATTTGGTCCACGCGTTCCCACGTGAACTCCGGTCCACGACTCGAGTTTCAACGAACCTTAACGATTGGAATTTTGCTGTGTTTGAGTGTGTTGGTTTCCCAATCCAAAACTTCGACTGGTTCTTCGATGAAGCGTAGCTGTTCATCAACTTGCAAGTCGTCCAAAGGAACTGCTTGGGTTTTGTCAGAAAGGCATTTCTTCAAGTTGGATACATGGAAAACGTTATGTACGCCACTGAGTTCTGTTGGTAAATCCAATCGGTATGCTACCAGACCAACGCGTTCGGTTATCTGGTATGGGCCAACGTATCGTGGATTGAGTTTGTTTCGCTTTCCGAAGCGAACCACACCTTTCCAAGGTGAGACTTTGAGTAATACTTGGTCGTTCACTTGAAATTCAAGAGGCTTTCGGCGCTTGTCGGCGTAACTCTTTTGGCGATCTCGTGCTGCTGCCATACGGTTTCGGATTTGGACAATCTTTTCAGAGGTTTTAAGTACTAATTCTGGACCAGTGATTTGGCTATCACCCACCTCTGCCCAGCAGAGAGGTGATCGACACTTCCGTCCGTACAACGCTTCAAACGGCGCTGCTTTAATGCTTGCGTGGTAGCTGTTATTATACGAAAACTCTACCAAAGGTAAGTGAGGTTCCCAACCTTTTCCGAAGTCCAACACGCAGGCACGCAACATGTCCTCCAAGGTCTGAATGCTGCGCTCACTTTTCCCGTCCGTCTGAGGATGGTATGCTGTGCTCATATCAAGGCGGGTGCCTAGTGCGCGCTGTAGTGACTTCCAGAAGTGCGAAGTGAAACGGGAATCTCGATCAGATATGATTGAGACGGGCACTCCGTGTCTAGACACTACTTCTTTCATGTAGATGCGAGTCAATCTTTCCATTTTGTCCGATTTTTTGATTGCTAAGAAGTGTGCAGACTTAGTCAATCGGTCAACGATCACCCAAATGGTATCGCATCTCGTCGGTGTTTTGGGTAATCCCGTGATGAAATCCATTGAAATGTGTTCCCATTTCCACGTTGGAAGTTCCGGTTGTTGTAGCAGACCAGATGGTTTCTGATATTCAATTTTGACTCTTGCACAAGTCAAGCATTTGCTCACGTAGGTGGCAATGTCGGCTTTCATGTTTGGCCACCAGTAAAGTGCCTTTAAGTCATGGTACATTTTATCTGAGCCAGGATGGATAGAATATCTGGACTTGTGTGCTTCGTCCATCACTAGAGTTCTCAACTCTCCGTATCGTGGAACCCAAATCCGGTTTTCGAAATATCGGACCCCGTCCAATTTGGTTTCAAGTTGCTTGCTCATGCCCCGCATGAGTTCTGATGGGAGATTATCATCCTTCAAGGCTTCGAGTTGCGCATCGCGAATCTGATCGGGTAAGTTGGCGTGAATCGTAAGTTGTAATGCTCGCACTCGCCTAGGTTTATCGGTTTCTTTTCTGCTGAGAGCGTCGGCCACTACATTGGCCTTGCCAGGGTGGTACTTGATGGCACAATCATAATCCTTAAGCAGCTCGACCCAACGACGCTGTCGCATGTTCAGCTACTTCTGATCGTAGATATGTTGGAGACTCTTGTGGTCGGTGCAAATGGTAAACTTGGTACCGTACAAGTAATGCCTCTATATCTTAAGGGCAAACACCACAGCTCCGAGTTCCAAGTCATGGGTCGTGTAATTCTTCTCGTGAATCCGTAGTTGTCGAGAGGCATAGGCTATAACCTTCTCGAGTTGCATCAGCACGCAACTGAGACCTTGTATCGATGCGTCACAATGTACCTCAAAATTTTCTGTTCCCTCGGGAAGGGCTAGGATAGGGGCGCTACAGAGTTTGGTTTTCAACAATTGGAAAACGGATTCTTGCGCATCACCCCAATTGTACTTAGTACCCTTGTGAGTCAAAGCGGTGAGGGGTTGAGCAATCTTTGAAAATCCCTCGATGAAACGTCGGTAGTAGCCGGCCAGTCCTAGGAATTGTCGCACCTCAGTCAGAGTCTTAGGTGCTTCCCAGTTTTTGATGGCCTCTACTTTACCGGTATCGACATGGATACCATTCTCATTGATTACATGTTCTAAGAAGTGAACCTCGCGAAGCCAAAATTCGCATTTCGAGAGTTTAGCGTACAGTTGTTCCTTCTTTAGCAATTCTAGGACCAATCTCAGGTGTTCTTCATGGTCAGTCTTGTTCTTGGAGTAGACGAGGATATCATCAATAAAAACGATCACAAACTTGTCGGGGTACGCCTTGCATACTCGATTCATGAGATCCATAAATACGGCTGGTGCGTTGGTTAAGACAAAAGGCATAACCGAAAACTCGTAGTGACCATACCGAGTTTTGAAAGTCGTCTTTGAAATATCTTCTTCGCGCACTCTTAATTGATGGTAACCAGATCTCAGATTGATCTTCGAGTAGTAGCTCGATCCTTGCAGCTGGTCAAATAGATCATCAATTCGGGGTAAGGGATAACGGTTCTTGATCGTCACCTTGTTCAGCTCTCGGTAGTCGATGCACATGCGAAAAGTCCCGTCCTTCTTTCGAACAAATAAGACAGGAGCTCCCCATGGTGATGAGCTAGGTCGGATAAAACCTTTATACAACAAATCTTGCAGTTGAGTGGACAAATCTTGAAGCTCTGCCGGTGCGAGCCGATACGGGGCTCGTGCTATGGTGCTGCACCGGGTGTCAATTCGATTTGGAACTCGACTTGCCGAATAGGTGGGAGTCCAGGCAAATCCTCCGGGAAGACTTCTGGAAAATCTCGCACAATCGGTATGTCTTCGATTTGTTTCTCCTCCGCGGGTTTCTCGACAATATGGGCTTAAATTGCCGGATGACCCTTTCGTAGACATTTCTGCGCCTTCATGAGGGTGATGACGCTGGTGGTCATGCCGCTCTTCTCTCCCTGGATCGAAATGATCTCGCCGGAAGGGGTAGTGATGTGGACTATCTTGTCGTGACATATAATCTCCGCTCGGTTCTCAGATAACCAGTCCATGCCGACAACGACATCGAAACTACCAAGTGTAAAAGGTATGAGGTCGATATCAAAAGTATGACCTGACAGTTTCAACTTACATCCCGCAAGTACATGAGTTGTTTCTATAGACTTACCGTCAGCTAATTCAACAGGAAACTTAGCATCTAACCGGGTTGGAATTAAGTCTAAGAGTTTACTAAAGGCTTTCGACACAAAACTCCTATCAGCTCCAGTGTCAAACAAAACAGAAGCAAAACAGTCGTTCACAGTAAACTTACCGGTCACCACATACGGGTCACTGCGGGCTTGGCCCGACCCAATGACGAAAGCTCTACCTTTACCATTGCTTCCGCCACTGCTGCTGCCTCCATTGTTCTCATTCTGCTTTAGCTTGGGGCAATCCTTCCTGAAATGACCCTCTTGACCACACTCGAAACACCCTTTAGTCGCCATGGGTGGTTTAGGAGCACCCTTTGCCGCTAGGTCTCCCCTACATTCCTTGGCCTGATGGCCCATTTTTCCGCATCTCAGACACTTGACACGGTCACACGGGCCAGCATGGTGATAGTTGCACCTGTTGCATTTCGGGTGTTTCCCAGCATAGCCGCTCGAACCCCGTCCGCCACCGTTGTTGTTATTGTTGGAACCCTGATTATTGAAGTTTCGAGCGAGTTCGGGTTTACGGTAGTGTTGTTGCTGTGGGAGGTTCGAGGATGAGGACCTGGTGTTGTCAAATTTCCTCTTTCCATTACTCGGGTTGTTGTTGTTGTTGTCAGTGCTCAAGTTGTCACGGGTTTTAGATGTTGAACTTCTAGGTGGTAACGCACCTTGGGTCACTGCCTGATCCGTCAGTTTGTGAGCTAACCGGATCGCTTGTTGAATTGTAGCCGGTTTGGAAGACATCACCATACCCTGAATTTGTGGTACCAACCCATCGATATACATCTCGATTCTCTTACTCGGCGGGTCTACCATCCATGGACACATTACTGCTACCTCATGGGAACGGGTGGTGTAGGCTTCAATCTCGGAACCCACCATTTTCAACGACTAAAACTCAGATTCCAACTTCGCGATTTCCTCTCTAGGACAATACTCTTCCCGCATCATATTCTTGAACTCTTCCCAGTTCATAGCGTTAGCCAATTCCAATCCAAGAATTTGCACATTGGAGTTCCACCAAGTGAGAGCAGAATCTTCCAGTGTTCCAGCAGCAAATTTGACCCTGCTGGCGGGTGGACAGTTACACATCTCGAAAGCTGACTCTGCCTTCTCGGCCCAACGCAAGAAACCTATGGCTCCCTCAGTTCCGTCAAATGAATTAGGCTTGCAGTCTAGGTAGTTCTTGAAAGTACAAACTCCGGCTTGACCTCTGGCTTGATTCTGAACGTGCGCAGCTAGAGCTGCCGCCGCATGGTCATTCAGTAGGGTTTGGAGTTCTGCTGTGGTTAGTTTAATGTTACCGCGACCATGACCAGCGTTTCTTCCAGACATCTAGGTGTTATCATCCTGAGATGTCTTTGCCTGAGGACACGTCCGAGTGTGCATCCTCCTCAATATCTTCCTCGGGTTCTTCCTCAGGTTCTTCCTCAGGTTCTGCTGCGTTCTGAGCAATTTGTGTCTGTAAGATATCGCATCGCTCTAGAGCTATCTCTGTCCGGGATCTCGCCACAAGGAGTTGCTCTTGCAGATCGATCATCTCTGCTTGCATTTTTCTCATAATCTTCATCTGCTGCTCATTAGTATCCTGCATTTCCTTCATAGCCGCTGTCAGGCGAGAAATTTCTTCCTTAGCCTCGGTTCCATCTCTTATCAATCCAGAAACGTTCGCTCTCGCCGAGCGCATAAAACCCGCGTCACGTTCTAAACAAGAAACAACAGCTGCGAGAACTCGCTCTATAGGTTCGGTTATGGGTGGTAGGGTGTTGGGGTAAGCAGGGCGGCTCGGGTGAGGTAGTGGGGGAACTTGCTCGCGATAAACCATACGCCGGATTAGACTCGGGTACCAATCCCAGCTAACGTCGTCGTCGTACATGCCTCCAGATAGGCGATACCTCTTCGGTGCAGGGGCTTCTAGTTCCGGGACTACTCGGGGTGGCGACGAGGTAGGTAACTGCGGTTCCTTTCCATGAGCATGAGTCATCTGGTCAGATGATAATGATGGTAGCGTCGACATCCCTACAGGTTAGTCGTGTATGCGCACGTATGAGTGAATGAGGTAAAGAGATAAAATAACGAGAGACTAAGCAAAATATATATGCAGTGCATATTATTATAACTAATGGGTCGTTGCGGTTATAGTCTAGTATGCATGCAATTTCTAGTTCGCTATAACCAATGGCTCTGATACCAATCTGTCACACCCTCAAAATTCACTAACGGAGTTTTACCGTCAGAGGGTGTGAACTAACAGGATCGGAATCATTAGTTATAATCAAACCATAATTAAAGTTTTCAAACCACAAAAACGTTTAAGTGTAAATAAATGCGGAAGCGTAAAACCATAAACCAAGTGTTACGTCACGCAGGACGACTTAAAACCCAATTAATAATAATAGTTTAAAGATGAGTTTGCATAAACATAAGCGTTCAAAGTAATGCATGATCCTATACCGCGCGCCCGCCTCGGCTACCTGAGAATAACATACTAAAAGTGTCAACACGGGGTTGGTGAGTTCACAAGTGTATATACAATAAAGCGTTTGCGTTTACGTTTGCGTTTAGAGTTTTGCGTTACCAGATAGTGTTATATCAATTATATATCTATAGGTAGCTAGCCTATAAAGCAAGTATTACTAAGTGTTCGACACCGAAGCTGACTGTTTATCATGTGCCTTGCCACCAGGTCTATCCCGACCATGGTAATGTGCTAGCCAAAATTACACTCACTCGACCTCCAGTCGAGCATAGCGTTGGGTGGGTTTTGTCAAACCCAGTAGTACTACTCAACAGTGACTCGCTATTATCCAATACTAAACGGTTCGATGTGTGAAGGACTTCAGTTGTTTCGTTTTTCACTTAGCCTTTACAAGTGATATATAATCTAATAACAAAATCTAAAAGCGTTTCGGAGTATGTATTCTCCCCCAAGTGAAAAGCGTTTAAAAGAGTTAAAAGGGGAAACGAGAAACTCACTGTTTGCGAAGAATTCAAAAACAAGTCAACCAAGAGATGCGCGTCACAGAAAATCCTCACTAGCGTTCTAAAACAAGAATGAGATTTTCTAAGTGTTGGAACTATTATTGAGTCTCTAGACTCGGCACATAATACCTATGAATAAGATACGTTTCGTGTTTCGTTTGTGAATTGTGTGTGACTCAACAAACACATTGGTGATACGTTACATGTGTGAAAAACTACTTACGTGTCAAGTATTAATATTGTACATTACTAGCAATCATTCCCCACAAGGGCAATTTAGTCAAAAACATGGCAATTATCTAGCAACAAGCACGTTTCATGTATTTTCATATAGTTCAGCAGCTAGTTCTATCAGGACAGATTTCTACTTGAAAGATTACTCTATTCAACAGATTATAACATATCAATTAATTAACCAAAAATCGTCACAAAAGAACACATGAGTTAGGTTTCCAGAACCATTTTTATTGTATTTTTATTCCACATAGATTTCTCACAATGGTCAAAACATTACAGTAAACTCACAGCAGTCAGAATCATGCGCAACAGAATGTTATTTGTTATTCCCGTTAAATGAAAAATCCAATTAATGCAAGACCATTTGGGTTAGATTCCTAACTCAATATATTTTCTTCCAGAAGTGGAACCAACCCGTTTGGTCTTGTAGTTTATGAGATATCTTAGTCTCAAAACAGACTAACAGCAGGTCTCCCAAATCAGCCTTGCACAACAGTTTTGTAAAATAATTAAAACAAACTTTTATACGTCCAAAAATTACAAACTAGGAATTTTCAGAAACTAGACTTGACCTAGTATATTATAGAATCAACAATCGCATCAAAACATAATATTAACATCGAGTTACAGTCATCCAAACACGAATTCAATAATCTGTCCAGCATCAGTTTTCATCAAAACTCAATAAACAATTAACCTATGAACTAACAATCATGCATGTAACCCTAAATCATCAACAAACAACATATTTAACACTTAGGGTTTATGTTTACAGGTTTAATCATACAATTAAATGATAGAATAAATTAGATATGAAGCTTATTTACCTAGTTATCACATTGGATCCTTCAACAACCTTGTAAACAACTTGTATGTGTATGTGTGTGTGTGGTAATCAGTCGATCCAAGGGGGAGGGGGGCTGCCGTCGCAGGTGGTAGAGGGAGAGGTTGTTTATATATTAATTAAATAAATGACAAGTTACAACTAGCACCCTCAACTTCTATTTTGTATAATTCTAGCATAAAACATAAATCACCTCCATAATATAATGACATGCATGCAAGTACACATTTATACATATAAACGTAACACATAATTATATCAAGTACTTGTTTATAATATTCATCGTTTGTTCACCAATGGTTTGAGTCGACTCGTGTGTGTTTCGGTGAAATTCCGAAAGTCTACTTGTGTAGTGATTGTCATGCGTCATTTAAACCCTAGTTTAAATGTAATGAGATATGCGTTATGGTTCGTGTGATCTTAAGTTTGAATTAACGGAGTTCGGATTAACGGAGTTAACTTGAAATTGACGAGTGTCACATGCATATATCGGAATTGTGGTGTAAATCAATAATAAATTTGGTTGTGAGCGCATAACGCCCCCAAAATTATAAAGCGGTAAAAAGGGGAATGTGAATTTACTTACCTTTAATGAGGGATAAACAAGGACGAGATAATAAAAGAAAATGCTAGGATAGAAAACGATCAAGCTTCCCGAGGTTTGCCGACAAATACTCCTAGATGTTAATAACAAGAATTAAATATAATCATAGCGAAATACTAATATTTATGACGGGTTTTGAGATTCGATAAAATATTATTAAGTACATTTTCGTTAATTATGAAGGTAAAATTAACTTTATTGTTGTTGTTGTTGTTGTCCTTATTATTATCAATAATATTAATAATAATAATCGTAATTGTAATAATAATGATAATGATTTATATAAGTAATAATAGTGATATTAATAATACTTGTAATAATAAATAAAAGTTAGCAAAACCGGTTTTAGGATGACGGAAAGAATGGCTCAAAGTCTCGGTTTATAATATTAAAAAGTTTAATTGTGTAGGGGATAATTAATCTTAAAATATTCGAAAACGCTTAAATAAAGTTAACAAAAAGAAAAAGGAAAAATAATAACCAAAAACCGGCTGGGTCGGGTTCGAACCCGCGACCCAGCCTTTGTTAATCAAAGGACCATCCAACTGAGCCAACATGGTCAGTTGTTAAAAGTTGCAGATCTGCAAAATATAAATGAGGTTTTAAAAAGGACATGAACCCTAGATTATTCAATTGGATAATCTTGTCCATGTTTGATCAAACAAGTTTAGGGTTATTGTTTGGTGATAGATTGCGATTCATATCATACATGTTAATCGAATTATAACATGGTTCAAAGTCTTTGGTTCAAAGTCTGTGGCGGAAACCACTGGGTACATGATGCTTATGAGAGAAGGAAGATAAAAATCGAGGCACGAAAAGCTCCATGGGAATTACTTTTGGCAAAGCCTCCTCCATACCAATTTGCATATGATCAAACGGGGAACTTCTTAGAGTATAAAGATTTGTTAGGGAATATATTAGAGCCCACCCCAGAATTGGAGGCAATAATGGATGATGTATTGTTTGCCATTAGAAAGGATTTGGAATATATTCCACCTTTGAATCCACCTTTCTTTGAAACCCCGAGTGAGATTGAAGATACCGGAATTGAGGAGTAGAGAGTAGAGGAGTATGTTCTTTCTTGGGAGGAAGAATTTAAGGATGAGTTTGGTGAAGAGTTGATGAATTTTACCATGACAGATGAAGGAGAGTTTGACCCACTTGGCGATTTAAAGTTGCTTGAGAATCTATTGTATAACGAGCCAAGTGCGGGGATCAAGAATGAGCCTTGTGAGGAGAACCATGAGGTGGTTGGTGAATCAGTCTTTCCACCATTGCACTTTGAATGTGAAAAACCAAAACATGAACCGTACTCAATCTCCATTCGGGACGTGTTGAGGTTTAAAAAGTTGTCTAAAAGAATAAAGAGGATATCTAGGCTCAGAGATCATGGTGTGCAGAAGAGTTCTTCACCCCCGTTTCACTTTAGGGGATCATTTTTTGGGGAGTCTAAGAGTTGGTGGACCGAGTTTAATTCATATGGTCGGGCCCATGAGAGTTGTGCAATTGGTTTCTTCCCGACAAATTGTAAGAGGAGAGTATTGAGGAGCATCGATGGGAAGAGGATAAAGGAAAAGCCTCCTAATTGAGGTTTCGGGAGCGAGTCCGGCTGAAGACTATTCAATAAACTTAGCGCTTCCCGGGAGGCAACCCGGTAATATCTTTTCTTATTATTTAATTTTCATTTTATTTTTATTTCCGAGTTTTTCCGGGTGTTTCTTCTCTTACTTGCAGGTTATTCCTTGGCTGCTTGATGAAGGTTTATAAGCTGGAGTTTTAAGCAAGTGTGGGGATGCAATTTGCTTAAGGATTGTCGCTTTCGTTCGTTAGTGATAGCTTGATAGAGAGCACTGGAGTTTTAAGCTAGCGTTCGAATAGGAGGGTGAGGAACATGATTCACCGCACATTTGCATGATCACATATGCCAGGGGAGTCTGTTCCACTTTATTTTTCTTTATGTTTAGTTTTTTCTGTTCCTTGTCTTACATCGAGGACAATGTGAAATTTAAGTGTGAGGATGGGGAATTGACGTTTTCATTTTTAAGAAAAATAAAGGAATATTAGAAAAAAGGTTTTAAAGAAAAATGTCCCTTGAATTTAGTTTTTTTTTTTGCGTTAAAGTGGGAGATGATGATGTTTATCGGAAATCAGTTTTCAAACTACTAATAATATGAGATAAATAAAAGAAAACGCACTTAACTTGGGATGTGTCGGTAGGCTCAGCCTTGAAAATGAAAGGGCAAATTTGATAAAATGGTTAAAACGGAAATTTTTTGTGGGTAAAGCGTTTTGTCCGTGGAAGATAAGTAATGAAAGGCCAGGCCACACACAAGCCTCAAATTTTGGTATGAAAAAGTGAAAATATCATGAGTTTTAAAAATTTGAATACGTTATCATATGATGCTTGGGTAGGTTTAACGTTAGAGTATGCCGTGTAGCCTGTGATATAAATCTTAAAGTGCTAGTTTAGTGTTTTACACCTCATAGGCGTATGGTTTTTTAAGCTTAAATCTTGTATTCATGGGGCGCCCCGGGTCAGGAGACCATGGGTCTGTATGCAATCTATTCATCTGGGTATTCACAATTCCTAAGTGGGGTTGTGAATATTTAAAATAAAAGCTAAAAAGAGCAAACCCGCAGTTTTCTGCCACATAAGTCTTTAAACATGATCACAAAAGTACAAATACACTACAGACTTGATCATCCACGCTATTAGCCATGTGGGGTCCCCTTGCTCGCGTCTCAATACCATTAAAAAACGGACCACAAGGGACACGCTACATGTAAGCCCTACAGATGAAATTTTGCATACTCACCTATGGTGATGGTTTCGGGGTATTGCTTGATAACGGGGATATGTCATGTTGTGGGGAACACTAGCTATTAATTAATTGAACCTTAATCGTATCTAATAGCTGCTTGGTAGACATTGATGCTTAAGCTTAGGTGGATAAACAATACCCTTGATCGTCTTAACTATTCATAAAAAATAGAGCAACAAAAGTTTTAATTCTGCTAATTTTGAGGTTTAAGTCAATTTGGGGTGGTCTAGTCCGGTAAAAGCTGAAAATAAGCGGGTCTTAATTGTGTAAACCACTGAGTAGTATTATTGTCGGATATTATTTGTCCCGGTAAAGATTAAGGCATGGGTTTAAGTGGATAATAATATCGGTGATCGCGGTTTTTTGCGTTCTTCTAAGCTTTAGAAAATTAACCTATATGTTTTTAAGACTGTATTTTCCGATTCTGATCCAACTGCATTAGACTTTTTCAGGGACGAAAAAGACGTAAGTGTGGGGATATTTGATGTGTTGTAAAACACACTTACTTTTGTTATCGTTTTATCATGATTTAATTGATTTTTAGTTTAATAAATCAGAGTTATGGATAGTTTTTGCATGATCTTACTAAGATTGAATATTAATTATAGGTTATGAGTTTTAATGGAGAAAAGAGTAAAGTTTGAAGACTCTAGGGGCCTTTTTGATCAATTTTGAAGACTAAAACTCAAGGCCCGACTCAATCCCACAAGATTAAAGCCCTACATGATAATATATTAAGTTAATTAACAAGAAAAAAAACCCTAGACCAGCCTCTAAATCCCGAAATCAGCAGCAACCATCCAAAAAACTTCCGATCGTCAGCTTCTAGGGTTCCAAAGAAAGTCGTTTTTTGCTTCTTGTGTGACCAAGTGAAGAAGAAGGAGGCTTAGGACAACTTGGTACAGCAGCTAGAGACCATATTCATCAAGAAACTCAGCCATAATCTTGAGTATTACATCCATAAACTTTGTTCTATTGTTCAAGACTCATAACTTGTTGATTTTGATCTTTAACTTGAATTGTTTTGCAATTGAATTGAAGATTGACTTGTGCTTGATTAATCTTGATCATCGAATGAGTTTAATTATGTTTTGGTTGAGTTATATGATGCTTAAACTAATGTATAGCTGCTGTCCAAAAATAATGTTAGGCTAAACTTGTTAGTTCTACTTAGGTTTGATGAAAATTGTTAGGTTTTAGTAAGTAATATGGATTGTTTGATCATCATGACTTGAATTGTTGATGAAAGTTTAGTTTAATATTGAATTAGGTTGTGTTTAGTGGCTGTGAATTATTTAATTATACTCATATACCTCTTGCTTTGATTGATTGAATCAGTTTTGATTGATTTTAACTTGTTTGAACTATTTACTTTGTGTTTAGAGATTGTTTGCGGGTAGTACAACCATAGGGTTTAGTTGGGTATGTTAATTGATTAGATTCCGCGGGTAGACACCTTCTTAGAGACCAAGAGGTGATAGGAAGTAGGGTCGTCTCATATCTTTTACTTGTTAGGATTAGGATCGCGCGAGAGCGGGTTCGGTTCTTGTCGGGTTTGGGTTTGTGAGCGACTAGTTGACCTAGTTTAAGTTAAACTAAATTTTTACTCTATCCTTGGTTGCGTAGTATCCGTCTCCATTAGGGTAGTGTGTCGGTGAGACCGAGAGGAGAATTGACATTAGAAAACTTTAACAATTCGTTACCCGGTTTTCTCCATTGATAAGTTTCGTTCTCAAAGTTTCATCTAGTCTTGTTAGTTTAAGTCTTTTAAGTTAGTTAAAGTAAGTTAGGTCAAGTAGTTAATCATTAAAAATCATTTAAATAATTTTAGGTGAGTATTGGTTAGGGTTAAGTATTGCAAACGTTTTCACGTGTCCTTGTGTTCGATACTCGGACTTCCTTAGGTCTATACTATTTTTGATTGGTACACTTTCCGGTTGTGTGTGGATTCGTTAGGATTTTTGTTTTATAAATTTAAATATTAGTTGTGAGTTATTTAGAAAGAGCATCATTAGACACACATCATAATTCTTTCAGGCCAATCCATCAAAAGAAAATAAAGTTTGCATCTGAGAGAAACACAATTATCCAGGAAGAAGTTGAAAGACTTCTGAAGGCAAATATGATTATGGAAGTCCAATATCCCCGATGGTTAGAAAATGTAGTAGTTGTGCAGAAAAAGAATGGAAAATGGAGAGTTTGTGTGGATTTCGCAGACTTGAATAAGGCTTGTCCTAAAGATCCATTCCCTCTACCACACATCGATTCAATGGTAGATGCTACTGCCGGCCACGAGATGCTGACATTTATAGATGCATCCTCAAGATTTCAGCAAATCCAAATGGAGCCCTCAGATCAAGAAGACACAGCCTTCATGACTCCCACATGTATTTATTGTTATGTTGCTATGCCCTTTGGACTTAGAAATGCAGGTGCAACCTATCAGAGGTTAGTTAACATGATTTTCAAAGAGCAACTAGGGGACACGATGGAGGTCCATATTGATGATATGGTGGTGAAGTCCAAGAAAGCTGAGGATCACCTCCAGGATCTCAAGACAGCATTTGATATCCTCGACAAATATAACATGAAGCTGAATCCTGCAAAGTTCCATTTAGGAGTGAAAGCTGGAAAATTCTTGGGATACATGGTCACCAAAAGAGGAATAGAGGCGAGTCCAGAGAAGAGAATGTTGAAGCAGATGCCTAGCATACTTAGCTTCATCCTTCAGAATACCGGAAGGTGTCAAGATTCCCATCATACACATCCTGAGCCCAGCAATAGAAGAACAAGGTGTCAATGAAATATCAGAGGACAGTGAAGATATGAGGATCGAGAACCCAGAGGATAATGAAAATTCTTGGATTATCCCAATCAGGAGATATATTCAGGATGGAGTTATCCCCAATAATGAAAACCCAAGAGCTTTTCGCACAAAGGTAATCCCATATACTATAATGAATAATATATTATACAAAAAATCTCTTGCATGACCATATCTTAGGTGCTTGGAGAAGGCAGAAGCTCAAGAAGTTCTTCAGGATATCCATGAAGGAGACTGTGGGAATCACACTAGGGGCAGAGCACTATTCTCCAAAATCCTGAGGACCGGATACTTTTGGCCAACGATGAAGAGAGATGCTATGAGTTATTCCCAGAAATGTGATGCATGCCAGAGACATAGCAACATTCTCCACCAGCCAGCAGAACCCTTGTATCCTATTATATCCCATTAGCCTTTCCTTTCATGAAGTGGGGTATGGATATAGTGGGAAAGCTACCAAGAGCTCCGGGAGGAAAAGTCTTCATGCTGGCAATGACAGATTATTTCTCAAAGTGGATTGAGGCTGAATATTTTGTTCAAGTCAGAGAGAAAGAAGTTATCTCATTCATCAAACGCAATATTCTGACAAGATTTGGAATCCCGGAAGAGATAGTGTGTGACAATGGCTCGCAGATCATCGGCAAGAGAACCACCAACTTCTGTGCCAGTTGGGGAATCAAAATGATCACTTCAACACCTGTCCATCCTCAGGCTAACGGACAGGCCGAGTCAAGCAACAAAATCATTATCAATAACCTGAAGAAAAAGTTGGGGTCTAAGAAAGGAAAGTGGGCCGAGGAACTACCTTTTGTTCTTTGGGTAGATAGGACCACTTCAAAGAATGCTACTGTCAGACTCCTTTCTCATTGGTATTTGGAACTGAAGCAGTTATCGCGACAGAGATGGTTATCCCTACAGCTAGATTCAGTCATCAAAATCCCGAAGATAACACTCAAAGTCTACTTGAAGCTCTAGATGCAGTAGAAGAACTCAGGGATTTGGCGAAGATCGGAATGGCCTCTTATCAACAGAAGATAGCAAAGTCCTACAACAAGAATATCAGGGTTCGTAGATTTCAAGAAGGAGATTTGGTTCTCCGAAAAGCCTTTCAGAATACTACAAATCCTGCAGATGGAAAGGTTGCACCAAAGTGGGAAGGTCCTTACTTGATAAATTCGGAAGCAGGAAAGGGGGCATACAGATTGTCCACTTTGGATGGTGACTTACTACCAAGGGCTTGGAACGCTATCCACCTCAAAAAATATTTTATGTAAGACTCCTATCCCAAAGATAATTGCTATCCTGAGAAATTTAACAGTGATGTTAACACGACTAAGGTATGTATTCGAATTTACATTTTTATTCATTTTTTATTATTATTCTTCTATCATGGTACTGACTTAAACATCGGAGGGGTGTTAGCCCCTCACTTAGAGTTGACTGTTTTGTAGCCTGAAGACATGTGGTATCCCCACATGGGATGAAGTATATTTGGGCCTTGTCGCCAGTCTTCTTGGGCATTGTCGTCGGTTTCTTCGGCCTTTGTCGCCAATTAAGGTATTACTTAAATGCCTTCTAAGGTTTAAGGGGTTTTCACCTCTTCTTAAGATCGCCTGTAGCGCACATTTATTTGGCCGTAGTTTGAGAGACTGGGCCAGCACATGAAATATAGTGACTTGTTACCTCGTTATCCTCATCTATTGGTTTGAATCTCAAGTTTATGGTAGACGTGCCATTTCCTAAGGTTTAAGGGATTTTCACCTCTTCTTAGGGGCCTTGTCGCCAGTTTATTCCTAAGGTTTAAGGGGTTTTCACCTCTTCTTAAGGGCCTTGTCGCCAGTTTATTCCTAAAGTTTAAGGGGTTTTCACCTCTTCTATGGGCCTTGTCGCCAGTTTATTTAGGCCTTGTCGCCAGATTGTTGAGGCCTTGTCGCCAGAATTTATAAAATTATTTTCAGGATAATGTTGATATTGCAATTTCATCGCTATATCCCCAGGATTAGAGGAGCATCCTAAACAATGGTCTTATTGCAAAAATAAGATGGTCTAGACATTATCCAGGTTAATTGATATACGATTCTGGTATGATTTCCTATTTGTGAATATTCTATCTTTCGTATTATTTACAAGATAAAGTTTATGACTTGGTATTGGTTTGTGGAATAAAACTTAAGCTATTACTAAAAGATTTTTCATTTATTACAAACCTAAATTTTTCTCTAAAAGGAAAAAGGGGAAAGGATACCAATATAAGTCATAAAAAGTTATACTAATATGCAGGAAAAGATGATTCGGGTTTCACTCAAAACAGAGCCCATCCACCCGAACCATCGTATTGTTCTAGAGCAGGAAATAAAAGACGGTTTGGGCTTCGTCCTGAACCAGGATCCCTCCACCCAAACCATTATCCTAAGAGTGCTACATTATCCTTACATAACCAAAATAAAAGTTGTTTAAAACCACCATCACAAACACGTTAACACAACCGGAACACCCGGTTCAAACCTTGTCACCTTCACCTTGATCACCCTCCTTCTTCTCCGACTCCGTCACCTCACCAGCCTTGGCTTCCTTCACCTCCTCGCTAATACATGCCTCCTTGACCACCTCAGAAGTGCCCGCCACATCATATTCCTCAATCTTCTCGCCTCTCAGCATCTTCAGCTTCTTCCTCCAAGCCGTAGAGTTCCAGGAATCCATCGTGTAGCCTTTCGCTTGAACTTCCTCTGACATCTTGAGCATCGACTCCAGGATACTGGTGGCTGCACACTTCTTGGCCTCTTCAAGGAACTCAGTCTTCTCCAACTCAAATGTGGCTCTGAGATCCGAAATCTCTTTATCCTTCATTTTTAGCAGCTTATCCTTGATGTCAGCAGCATGCAGAAGATCGGCAACCTTGACCTCAGCCTCTTTCTGAGCCAACTCAGCATCTTGGGATCTCCGACGGTAACCTTCAGTTTTATGTTATCCCCAAATTAACATAAGTTTTTCTGCAGTTTTCTATTTTCAGGATAAACAAAAGTACTTATTCTTCCAAAAAAGTTGGCAAGAGCTTGCAACTTCTCCACAGCATCAGTAGTGCTCATATCGGCAAAGGGCTCAGTCTCGGCTGAAGTAGTAGCTTTCCTCTTCTTCTGTGCAGCACTTTTCTGACGGGTCATTGTAACTCTCACTATCGGAGAGGCGGTCTTGGAATGTTATTGCTTTACCATGGTCCTATCCTCAATGAGGTCGTCCAGGTCGACTAAGATGAAAGAGGATTTTGGCTTTGGCATACCTATATAATGGCTTACCAAACTATTCCCAAGAAAGTGAAATCCTAAGAATTCTATAAAAAAACCCAAAGTACTTACCATAAGACATGCTCTCAACAGACTTTGTTGCGGTTACACTTGTTTCTCCCGTTTCTTCTTCTAACCAGAACTCTCTATCCTCTGGCGGAACCTTGAACAACGCTATTAGCCTTCTATTTGTATCCTTCCTATACTTTACCAAATCCTCAAACACTACTGCCAACAAAGAAACCATATTAACACAAAACATTTGCAAAAGAGATTCTATCCTAAAGATTTCTTACCCTTGTGAACCCATTTAATAGGCAAGTTCATTTCGTCGGGAATAGAGTCACAATGGACAAAAAAGAATTTTTTTCTTCCAAACAGGGTCACTAATGGACACCTTGGGAACCATGTAAAGACGGCTGGATTTGGATTGAAGGCAGTAGCGGAAAGACCCGTGTGTACGGAGGTTATAGGTGGCAGCTATCTCAGGTATACCAATCGACAACCCATGGGTTTTATTCAATCGATCTATGGTGGCCAAGACTCTCCACACCATCGGCATGACTTGGGAGTAAGAGAATCCGGTGACATCAAAGAACTCCTTGATAAGCGGGGAAAACGGATATGAAAGGCCAATCGAAAAGGAGTAATAGAAAAAGCAAATCCAGGTTTTAGAGGAAAAGTCAGCCTTGACTTTGGGATCATATGGCCTAATAACAGCTTCAGCAGGTAGTAAACCCGAGTCTTTCAGAAATCTAATGTCTAGATCTCTAAAAAGACACTGATCTTCATCGGTGGTCGGAATGTGAGCTTGATCAACGAAGTCTTCCGAGGTTACGAAGGAGAAAGGATTGGGCGCTCGAGGGGTTTTCTTCCTCATTATCGTTCGGAACGGAATAAAAATTTCAAGAAATTAAAAAAGACGAGAAAGAGGAACTGAACTGATTGTGAATCGATGGAGGAATTATTATTTTGAGATTGAGAAATGGTTTGATTATAACCTAGAAGGACGGTTATAGGGTCTCCTCAATCTGCGTGCATGTCCTTTCAATTGACAGAAGATATTTTACTTTTCAAAATTTGAAATTTTTACAGCTGTCACACGTTATCTGTAAAAATTGGGGGCAATTGTTGGGTGTAGATTTTATATCCTCAGGATGAGCTACGATTCAAGGATTTTGAGCTATCCTGTCAACGCTAATATTCCGAGGATGATATTTAACTAATTCAGTTGTCCTATATTATTTTTATTTGTTTTGCAGATAAGATCACGTGTTACATATGCTAATATGAACGTGGACTTACAACGGCTAGTGCTTGAACTTCGTCAAATGGAACGTGGGCAAGCAACTGATTGTGGAAGAAATATTCTAGGGTTTCCGGATTATTCGGGATAACAGTTGTAACATTATCTTATATAAACGAGCTGATAATATCACTAGAACACACACCTTCACTTACCTAGCTACTAGCATACACTGTAACACTTAGCCTACGATCACTTATCAGCTCCATCATTTGTAACCATCATTTTATTATTAATAAGAGTGACGGTGATAGTTTTCACTGTTGAGGGGTTTTTTGTGCCGGAGATTATCATAATCACGTACCAGTTCGACCAAAGATTACGTTGTTAATCTTTGACCGAAGCAATTCGACCAAAGATTACATTGTTAATTTTTGACCGAGACAAGATTATCATAATCAAGGGTTTTTTCCCTCGTAATCACATCATTGTGTTCAATCATTTTACCATTAAGCACCCCGTCTCACGCACTAATTTGATCAAAAGTTAGTTTGATAATTTTTGACCGAAACAATAAACAATTTAAATATGCTAAGCTATGTACAAAAATATAAACAAGTAGGGTGCACGTATGGGAACACGTATAGGGACCCTAAGCATGCTAATAGTTCGTTACGTCTAACCACCTATCTTATAGCCTTTGGCTCTGATACCAATCTGTCACACCCCAACCTACGACGGAACATGTCGGGGCGCGACATTGATTGTATCATAGCTCAAAAGACACTAAGTAAAATACACGTGTCAATATCTAAATTATTCATTCATATATCAACGTTCAAAAAAACAAACATTTGTCTAAAACAAATACCGTTACAATTAAATATTCAAAACATAAATAACTTAAAATAAATATTTTCTTCAATCATCAAAGCAACCTAAGGTCTCATCTAACTTCCAATACTTGACTCATCCGATAAAGCTACCTGCTTCATGCGTGAAAATATATATTTTTGTCAGCGTAAAGTTGAGCAAGTAAACCACAGTTTTTGAGTATATATAATAATAAAAGACAATTCCATGCGATAATTGTAAATCACTACAACTAGCATAACAATAAGTAAAAGTTGTCTTTTCAACCGAATCGCAATGATAACGGTTTACTTTGACGGTGTATGATCATACTAATGAGGATGAGGATGATGTACCAACCAACATAAAATAAACACATAGTCACATTCGCACATAACAACTAATCGAGCAATTACAATTATGCATATATCGGAATTGTAGTGTAAATCAATAATAAATTTGGATGTGAGCGCATAACGCCCCCAAAATTATAAAGCAGCAAAAAGGGGGATATGTTTACTTACCTTTAATGAGGGATAAACAAGGACGAGATAATAAAAGAAAATGCTAGGATAGAAAACGATCAAGCTTCCCGAGGTTTGCCGACAAATACTCCTAGATGTTAATAACAAGAATTAAATATAATCATAGCGAAATACTAATATTTATGACGGGTTTTGAGATTCGATAAAATATTATTAAGTACATTTTCGTTAATTATGAAGGTAAAATTAACTTTATTATTGTTGTTGTTGTCCTTATTATTATCAATAATATTAATAATAATAATCGTAATTGTAATAATAATGATAATGATTTATATAAGTAATAATAGTGATATTAATAATACTTGTAATAATAAATAAAAGTTAGCAAAACCGGTTTTAGGATGACGGAAAGAATGGCTCAAAGTCTCGGTTTATAATATTAAAAAGTTTAATTGTGTAGGGGATAATTAATCTTAAAATATTCAAAAACGCTTAAATAAAGTTAACAAAAAGAAAAAGGAAAAATAATAACCAAAAACCGGCTGGGTCGGGTTCGAACCCGTGACCCAGCCTTTGTTAATCAAAGGACCAGCCAACTGAGCCAACATGGCCAGTTGTTAAAAGTTGCATATCTGTAAAATATAAATGAGGTTTTAAAAATGACACGAATCATAAATTATTCAATTGGATAATCTGGTTCATGTTTGATCAAACGAGTTTAGGGTTATTGTTTGGTGATAGATCGCGATTCATATCATACATGTTAATCGAATTATAATAGTCGGTAAGATGGTGAATTTGCTCGAAAGAGTTGCGGCCAAGGAGAGGTTAATTTGGGTGACGAGATGCGATTGTAAATGGAATTGAGTTTAGGGGAATTGTTGGCGACGAGGAGGAGGTGGTTTCTGCAGGTCTAATTGATTCATAACGAGTGTATTATATAGGATCACGAGTTAGGGTTTGTTCGTGGCTTAATTAGGTTAATTGATCAATTTACGGACTAATTAACACGCTTATTCTATTTTTGAGTGTCGGTTACGCGTTTATTCGATGGAATATGCCAAATGCCTAATTTAATCGATCATAAACGAGCGGGAATTGGAGGTTTTGAAGGATTTCGGGTGCACGGGTCGGGTTTTTGGGCCAACTGGTCGGACCAGGAGGTGGTGTGGGTTATAATATGTTATTTTAATATCACAATTTACATAACGGGTCCCTGGAGTTTATAGGTGGAAACGAGAATGGGTTAAAGTTTGAGTTTGGGTGGGAATTGTCAAGTTCTTGTAAGTTTAAGTGTTTAATTATTAAATAATTAAAAAAAACTAAAACAATAAAAATACTCAATAAATGCATCGGTTTTTATTAAATAAGTGACCCGAACCCTTAAACGGGTACGATAAATACAAGAAGAAAATCCGTTACACAATCATAGTCCAGCGACGCCGAACTCCTCTTATATTATGTAAATAAATAATTCCGTTTACCCATGATAATACTTTAATTAGAAATCAATTGAAGTGGACTGAAATACATGCAAAACTCACCTTTTTATTTTTAATTATAAGTTTTTAAATGAAATATCCATCTTGGTTTGGTTTGAAATCCAAGTGACCAAATTAATGTTAATTAGAATTTAATTAACAAAGTCATTGAATTACGCCAAATATAAGATACAATGAACCAACTTTGGTTAAAATAAAAAAAAAATAATGATAATAAATAAGTAAATATGCTTTCGTGTTCATCAATCTAGTACAACTTTGCATGCGAACGACGAGAAGAAGGCACGTCACCAACGATCAAACATCTGCATAATCACCAAATAAATCGATCTCTCATTGTTTGTGCTGTTGAATCCCCTCTCTCTCCATACATTTAGATCGAATAATATTATGTAATGCAATAGCTGATCATTGATATCTATCAATCACATCGAAAGTGGTGGCTTTGATTCAATTTGAGGAGTTTGATTGAATATCAGCTGAGGGGTGAATTAATTAGGGTGGCTTCACCATTGCATTTGTACGTGTTTATGATGATGATGATGGTGTTTGTTGTAGATTACTTTTAAAAGGTTATATTACAAGGCCGGCAATGGATGATCAAGGCAGTATGAATAATGATAATAATAATAATAAGAAGAATAATGAAGGAAACGGTGGCATGTGGACTTTGCACCAGAAGTTAGATCAGCCAATGGATGAAGAGGCTAGCAAGCTCAAGAACATGCACACAGATAACAAGGTGTGTACGTAACACTTTCTTTCTTTCCATCGACCCGTTTGACAAATTTTCGCCCTATTATACAGTATGGCACGTCACTGTTGTCTAGATAACATATTACTAGTGTTTGTATAATGGCTCATGATGGTCATTTATATGAGTTTTTAGGGTCAAATTGCAATAACTAGCAGAATGATGATACTGTTTCTAGTTTATAATTTTGAAACAAATACCTTGAGGCTGAATGATCTTTATAACAATTGGGTACTGAACTTACTGACTGTGAGATTGAAATGCTAGTTTAGATCATCGGTTCAATAAAATTTACCTTCTGTAGCATTGGTATGATGGTTCATCTTTCTTGATTTAAGAAAATTGACTTGTACGCCATTAATAGGTTTTCAGTTTGTGAGCTTTTGTCGGTACTTTACTGCCGCTATTTTTGATACCTTTTGTTTGTGCCACACTTTATGTTATCTGGCTAGTATACTTTACGTGTCATGAAAATGTTTTTAAAGTTAGAGGTCTTAGCGGAAGCAGCGTATCTATCTTTCAGGATAAGTGAAAGGTTTGCTCCCAATATAATCCTTCCCAGACCCTACCAATAACTTGCGATAAGTGGGATTTGTTTGTTTGCTTGTTTACTTGTATGAAGTTTTCATTAAAATCATATTCTTGAAATTCTTAGTTTTTCTTGATTGGGACTTATAGTTCTACGACTCTTTTCGTCCGATAATAGCTGCAACATTTTCTATATTAAAATGTCCATGTTTAAATGGTGGTGTGGTTACTATGGTTATGGAGTTCATAACCCTCTTGCTTGAATTATCTGTTGATACAGAACTGTTCTTGGATGATGCTTGTGCGGCTTGCATTTCAAAGTCTTGGTGTTGTGTATGGAGATTTGGGAACTTCCCCTTTATATGTATTTTACAATACTTTCCCCAAAGGAATCGACGACACTGAAGATGTTATCGGTGCACTTTCCTTAATCATATACTCTCTTACACTCATCCCGCTCATCAAATATGTTTTCATTGTTTGTCGCGCAAATGATAATGGTCAAGGTACACTTCTCCATTTCTATTAATTGACACTAAAACTATTAAGAGACAATATATATGAGGGCTTATTATTACAGTATGTAGGATATATTATTTGATCAGGTCTCCTTTGCAATCATCCTTATGGTATCACTATATTTAGTTGATTAATAACACAATATAATATCGAATCCTAATAATATATATTCTTTCTAATAAAAACCTTTAAGGGTTGGGCGGTGGTAGGCATCTGAACCCCTTAACGCCACCCGTCTAAGCTGCCCTTTACTTGGTCTAACGGTCAGGTCATACTTATTAGCAAATATTGGTGGTGCCCAATGTGTTTTCCGTAACAAGTTCTCATGGTTAAGAAACTTCCTCCAGGTGGAACATTTGCTCTTTACTCGTTATTGTGTCGGCATGCAAAAATTAAGACGATTCCAAATCAACATCGAACGGATGAGAGGTTGACTACTTATAGTCGCACCCCAATTCACGAGCACTCACTTGCTGAAAAGACTAAAAGATGGTTGGAAGCAAATGCGTTAAAGAAAAACGCACTTCTTGTCCTTGTCCTTCTTGGTACTTGCATGGTGATTGGTGATGGTATTCTAACTCCAGCTATTTCAGGTAAATGTACCTTATTATTCTTATGTATAAATATCCATCTTTACAATTCGAAGACTTAAGTTCGATTTTCGTCCTTCAGGTGTGCACATTTTAACTATCTGAGTACCAAGCCCAAATTTGTCATATCATGGCATGTGATTTTGAAATTTTTAACCATTTTCATCCTTCCACTAACACTGTTGTTCTGTTGAATGAAAGGGCATTTTAGTCATTTTACGACTTAGGTACTGTTTCTGTAAGTTTTAAAGTTAAATTTGGTGTCACTATATTCTTGTATATAGAAAACAAAAGCTGCAAAAATAATATAACAAAGTTGTAAAATGACTGAAATGCCCTTAGTGTGAAATGACTGAAATGCCCTAATTCAATACAAAATACTAACAAAGTTATCGCAAAGGACGAAAAGGGTTAAATTTTAAAACCACATGCCATGATGTGACCAAAAAAAATTGACCTTGGTACTCAATTAGTTAAAAATGGGCAAACCTTAGGAATGAAAACCGAGCTTAACTCTAATTTAATTTTGTTTTCAACAGTTCTATCAGCTACTGGCGGCATCAAGGTAAACCACCCGGGGATAAACAATGGTATGTGAAGAAACACTAAGTGACCCGGTACAGATTATAGATAATCTGGTACAGATTATAGATAATCTGGGGGTTAAGTAATGTTTCCCACGGATGAGGTCTAGCTGAGAAGGCTGTTCTTCAGGAGACCTGCAAAACAAACACCGTAAGCTCGTCACTGAGAAGGGGGGAGTTCCTCCTTGTGACCACCCTCCGGCGTGAGAATCAGACTAGGTTGCTCTGAATATAAGTGTATATTAAGAGATTGCTAGATAACTGGATAGCAGATGATCTTACCATTCCAAGATATTGGAGTATTTATAGCCGAAGGTAGGTTTCCAAGAAGGCACAGCAGGCTGAATAGTATTCCTGTTCAACCAACAGTGGACTATGCACAGGCCATACTGGTTGGTGGGTAGGTTACGGCCAACAGTAACAAAGTCGGCTGCACTATTCCACCAACTGTAGATTATGCACGTCCCACTTACTGTGGATTGTACGCAGGCCATGCTGGTTGGTGAATAGGTTACGGCCAACAGTAACACTATTCCACCAACTGTGGCCGCGCATGCTCCTCAGTAAGGGTTGGTGAGTAGGCAGCGGCTAATAGTGACAAACAGTACTAGAGGGTGCTCCTCCTCGCCCTGTTGTCGATGAGCTGTCACCCTGTGATTGGCTCATGGGTTGTTCTGGTCAGATCGTCTGTCCTATCAAGGTATGGTACAAAAGATCTTTCAGAATCAGACTGGCTCATTTAGGCGGGATTGTTCCCGCCTTGCTCATTCCTTCATGTGACTACTGAAGTAGCTAGTGTCTTGTGCGTGTAGCCCTGCTGTCTGCGGGTAGCCTTCCCTGATGGCTTGTATCCGCAACTGCGGGAACAGGCGGGGTACTTCACCATTGGGAGGCTTTCCCTGCGTGTTCAGCTTGTGTACTGCGCGTAAGATCCTATGAGCATGGTGGGTCCTGCGGGAGCAGATGGCCTTTGCGCAGACGTCCCTGTTCCAGGTGAGTCTTGCGGGACCAACTGGTCTCTGCTGGGACCTACCTCTTCAAGTCCCCCCAGTCCAATGTTCTTCTCCTGAATGTTTAATAAAGTGAGGTGAACTTTTGGACTTAAGCAAGGGGTTTTGAAAAGGGTTTCTAGTTTTAAGGTTCTCCGTGGGGATTCTTCCCGCGGGTTTCCTAATGTCACTTGCAAAAATTCCCGATTTTTTTGCTTGATCTTTGGGTATGATGCGGGTAGGTATGTAACCTTCTCGCAAGTCAGGAGCGTTGAGTCTCACTTGTGTGGATTCTCCTTGAGGTTTTAGTGGTTTTGAACATAGTGATCAATTATGTTTAAACCACCAATTCCATCCTGGAGCCTCAAACAATGTATTTCTCGACGTTCCCGCTATGCGGGGATGTTATTTCCGTTTCCACAAGCATTGCCCAGAAGATCCTTCCTGGTTTCAATTCCCTGCCGGGCGCTAGGTATGTGAAGGGTTTTGCCTTAACACTCTACCTGCGCTCGTCTTACGGTTACTTTACTTTCAAGGTACTCCTGGCGTCAATTCCCTGCGGGTGCTAGGTACGTGAAGGGTTCTGCCTTAACACTGTATCCGCACCCGTCTTATAGGTACTTTGTTGCCGGGGTATTCTTGGCTTCAATTCCCTGCGGGTGCTAGGTATGTGGAAGGTTTTGCCTTAACACTGTACCCGCATCCGTCTTATGGTTACTTGGTTGCCAAGGTAAGGGGTATTTTCCCGCTTACCTTTGAATCTTTTTGAATTTTGAATTTTGAAATTCGAAAGGTTGGTGAGGATAAGAACAGTCCAAACATCTGAAACGTCGTGTGACGGTTTCTTCTGACTGTGTCAGGTCGTGCAGGAAGTTATGGTGACGTGACAGAACATGGTCATTCCAGTCGCTTTTTCAGGCGCGTAAGCATGATTTTTCGGGCGCGTGGCCGCGAAATTACTGGCACACGTCCTTTCAACAGCTGTTGCCAGCTTGCTTTTTGCCACGTGTCATAGTTTCATTGCACCTTTGATTTCTCTCTCCTCCGCATTAAATTCACCGCATTAATTGCGATTACTATATAAAGGGGGAGAGGGTTATTTGCAATTCACACTTTTCACTCTTCTTCTTCTTAGTGATTTCCGGCAAATACTCCCCTTTTTCAGGCAAGCATTTTCCCGAAATCACTCTTCTTTCTGCAAAAATGTCCTCTCGTGATGCTGAAGCTATAGCTGACGACAGGGGTACTGCTGGTGAGTGCCAGTGTGCTCTGCCCGGCGATCAGTACCGGTATGTTGTCAGGAAGTTCATGCTCGATCATCTCGAGCCTGAGTTTCCTGAATCCCACCAGACCGTGTACGATGCCCCCAGTGGCAAGATCGGGGTTTATGCTGCATTTTTTGTCTATGGGAATCTTAGATTCCCATTGACAAAATTTGTTTACCGTGTCCTTGAGAGGCACGGTGTCCATTTGACCGAGCTGCACCCCATGGCGATCGCCAAGATTCGCCATTTTGAGTGGGTGTGCCGGATTTTGGGCATCGAGCCCCATGTGGACCGCCTGATGACCTTCTATACCTGGAGGTGCATCCAAGGGTGGTACACCCTGACGACCCGTATTAAGGGTCTGAAGATTTGCGACACCGAGCGCAGTCTTCGCGCGTGGAAGCAGGAATTCTTCTACATTTCTGCCCGCGCCATCCCCCTTGCCATGAAGTTTAAAAATGGCCAAGCAATACCGAGCCTTCACGCCCCCAACTACCAGGAGGCGGAATGGTTTTCGAAGATATCCCGGATCCAATCTCCGGTTTACCGGTTTGCGGAGTCCGGGATGGTCATGTTAGGGATGAGCCGGGTGTGGAAAGATGCATCTCTGGTTCCCATCCTCCTCGAATACGGTTTGAACTCTATTCCCTATGGTATGTCTTGTTTTTCTTTTTTGATACAAGTTTGTCTTCTAACTGTTTCTTTTCTTTCAGAGGGAAATGATTTGGAGTCGCTTCTGTTTCCGCGGGAAGCCGACGGTCCCGCGCGGATGGGTACTCGTGCTTTGGACGAGGGCGAGTTGCCCATCCTGGAGCAAACAGCGGATCGGTTTGTGGAGGTCTATCCGCTGGGCCACGAGATCCTGAGCCACCGGCGGCCAGGTAAGGCGATATTCTTTCCTCAACCCCTTAACGCTGTACCCGCTGTTGGAATTCTTGACCTGTCTTCTTCTGAGGAATCCTCAGATGCTCCTCCATTGGTGCGGAAGAAGAAAGCTGCTGCCGGCGGGAAAGGGAAGGAGAAGGCCTCCACGGCTGGTCCGGTGGTTCTATCTGACTCGGAGTCAGATAGTGAAGAGGTGGCGGGGAAGCCCGGTTGTGAGAAGACCACTGTTCCGGAGGCTACGACCGTTACCTCCGGGGAACCAACGAAGACGACGGTGACCGGTACCAAGAGGCCGGCTCCATCGGGTTCCTCCCCGCCCGTCCGTACGTTCAGGGTCAAGAGAACCCGTAAGTACAATCATAATGTCTTTGCAGATTTATTACTTCTTAAATTTCTCACTTCTTTGTGCAGGCGTGGATGTTGACGCATTCCGGGGTGAAGCGCAGGGGAGTACCTCCCCGCCAATGACGATAGGCTCGGTCAGCCTTCCTGAGGCGTCGACCCAGGCGCCTGCGCCTGCATCCGCTGGTCCAGTTGTTCGTTCCTTTGAGCCAACTGTTCCGGCCGAGATGACGTCACCGCCGGCCGTGAGTGCGATTTTTACAGCATCCTTCACGGAGCCGGCGGTTACTGCTGCTGCTGAGGAGGCGGCGACCGCGGCGGCGACCACAACGGTGACCACGGCGGCTGCCACCATGCCCGCGCCACCGGCACCTACGGCCGGACCATCAGGTACGCGCAGGGCTTCCCGCCGATCTTTGCCCCCTTCCCGTCTGCCTGACCTGTTGGATGGATTTCCTTTAGGTTCAGGTGATGGGTTTGGCGGCTATCGGCCTGTCATTGACCCTACAGGTGCGTAGGGTTCCTTTCTTTTTCCCTTATGTTTTTTATCATCTTTTCCTTACTGCCTTTGTTTCTTTTGCAGTGTCGGATTCCAATGAAGTGTATGTTCCGCGATGGAACATACGCCGAGGAACAACCCTTCGTACCCCTGTGGAGTGCGTGGACTGGGCTCGCCACGCTGCTCCTCATGGTGCGTTGGGGGAAGCCATGGCTAGCTACCAGGAGGGTAGGCTAACCAATGAGCTTCGGGTTCTCCAAGCCCGGATGCAGCCGCGTGTCGAGCTGCTTTGTCGTGAAAACGACAAGTTGAAAGCAGCTCGCGCCAAGGACGTATCTGAGGCGCGTGCTCTCCGAGAGGAGAACCAACAGCTGGCGGCAGCTGCCGCCGACAAGGAGAAGGCTTTCAAGGCCCTCGAGGTTGAAGTTCAGGCGCGACTCGAGGCCCGCTCCAAGGCTGCCCAAGCTGTGAATGAACAGCTTCGGCTGGCCAGGGAGACTGCGCGAAACGCAACCGAGAGGGCTGCCAAGGCTGAAGCCATTGCTGAGCCTTTGCGTGTGGAGAATGAGGAGCTCAAGGCCAAATTAGAGGCTCTCCAACGCGCTCATGATGCCTTGGCAATGGAAGATGCCAAGAAACTCCAGGAAATCTTGGACCAAAGAGGGGTGCTTGACCACACCGAGCGGAAGCTTAAGGGCGTTGAAGAGGCTGCCGCAAAGGAAGTTTTACTTGCCAACCTTAACAAGAGCGAAGCCGAACGCGCCCATAACGAAGCTCAAGCTGCCCTCCAATGGCTTCTTCGAGAAGCGTTGCCTCAGGTATGTTTAGCTTTATCTTCTCGCTTTTCTTTTGTAAGAAAAGGTTTTAATACTTGTATTTTTTCTTTGTAGGTTGTGCGTCGGGTCTTTTCAGAGACCTCTTACGATGATGCTATGACCGCAGCCCTCAACGCTTCTCATGAGGATGGGGAAAAGGCCGGCTTCCTGCTTGGTCTAGGGTTTGTTGAGAAAGGCGTCCCGCCTTCCAACTTCCCTTTGTTCAATGTGGATACCGAAGCCATTTATGACCAAGCATTGAACCAATACGCCGCCTTCCCGCATCCAGTGGTGGAAAAGGTGGACGAAGTAGCTGCTGCTGATGATGGGTTAGCTGTCCTTAAAGCGTTCCTCGAACCACCCCGTTCTTCTGACGGAGCGGGTCCAAGTGGAAGCGGCCCTGAAGCTTGATCCTGAAGATCCCTTTCCATTGCTAAGAGACTTGTATAGATTTATTCTTTCAGGCGGGTAGTAACCCGGCCATTTTTGTAATATATCATTGGAATATAAATCTTTTTGCGGATAAGATTGTTATTTCCTTCTTTGGATTCCTTGCTTTATAAGCTCATGACTTAGTTTAAGTTAGCAATTTTCCAAGTTTCTTAGAATAAGTTAACCTGTTGAACGTGGTTGATGATGGGTTAAAGTTTCGCTTCCTCCTTCGTGATTGTGCGGGTAAACCGTCACTTGCACTTGGTAGGATGGCTAAATTTTAACCGTCATCTGACCTTCGTGTAGGTTTTCCTCATTTTTCCTCAAAATTTCTAAGTATTTAGGATAAGTTAACCTTTGAACGTGGTTGATAGTGGGTTAAAGTTTTGCTTCCTCTTTCGTGATTGTGCGGGTTGAACCGTCACTTGCACTTGGTAGGATGGCTAAACTTTACCCATACCTGACCTGCGTGTAGGTTTTCCTTATCCTTATTTCTAAGTATTTTTTTTTTTTTTTTTTTTTTTTTTTTTTTTTTTTTTTTTTTAGGATAACCTTTGAACGTGGTAGATGATAGTTTGAAGTTTTGCTTCCTTATTTGTGATTGTGCGGATAAGACCGTCACTTGCACTTACAAAGATGGCTAAACTTTACTTACATCATACCTGCGTGTAGGTTCGTTGTGTTTATGCGGGTTTTGCCGCCTTCCACACGCAATGACTTACTTCTCCTCATCTATGCGGTAAATACCGGCACCAGTGGGGAGTTCATAAGGATAAAGGTAAACACATTATGAAAGGAGAATCATTTCCATTAGAAGTGGCTCTTGGCCTTTTCTTTACAAGTTTTGGAATTGATCTACATATAACATTTGCGTAATTGAGCTCCATTCCATGTTCTTGGGATGGGAGTGCCATCGAGCCTTTCGAGCCGGTATGCGCCCTTTCCCAGAACCTGTTTGATAACGTATGGCCCTTCCCAGATCGGGGCCAACTTTCCTGGGCGTTCTTGGTTCGAAGCCTCGTTGTTACGCAGTATGTAGTCTCCTTCCTTGAAGTTGCAGAGTTTTACCCGCGTGTTGTAGTACTTTTGCATTTGTCGTTTGTAGTTCTCTTCACGCACTGCGGCTAAGTCTCTGCGTTCCTCGGTTAGCATAAGATCCAACCGTCTTTCCGCATCATTGTCTTTTGGCTGACTCAAGACCCTTGGTGAGGGTAGACCAATTTCGACCGGGACCATGGCTTCAGTGCCATAAGTGAGGCTGAACGGGGTTTCTCCCGTACTGGCCTTCTTCAACGTTCTGTTTGCCCAAAGGACGTGCGGAAGCTCGTCCACCCAGCCGGATCTGTGTTTCAAGAGTCTTTTCTTTATGCCTTCGACGATGCTTTTATTTGCTCTTTCCACCTCACCATTTCCTTGCGGGTGTGCCACTGAGGTAAAGGTGTGGGTGATTTGAAGTTCTTTTAGCCACTGTTGCAGCTTTTTGTCAGCAAAGTTGGTGCCGTTATCGCTCACCAAATTCTGTGGAAGTCCAAAACGACAAATTATAAATTCCCAAATAAATTTTTTGATATGCTTTGCGGTTGTTTGGGCTAAAGGTTTTGCTTCTATCCACTTGGTGAAGTAGTCGATGGCTACCACTAGGAACTGAACATTTCCTGCTGCTGTAGGAAATGGGCCTGTCACATCGATGGCCCACTTCTGAAATGGCCACGAAGAAGTGACTGGAACCAGTTCGTTTTTTGGGCGATGCGTGTTAGGTGCGTAAAGCTGGCAAGATCTGCATTTTCTGATGTATGCCAGTGCATCCGTATGCATCCCTGGCCAAAAGTATCCCGCGTTGTTTAGCTTGGCTACAACAGCGCGGGGACCTGCGTGTACCCCACAGATGCCTTCGTGTACTTCCCTTAGGAGGTAGTTGGCATCTTGGTTGTCCACGCATCTCAAGAGTGGGCCAAGAAAGTTACGTCTGTAAAGGATGTCATTGACGAGTTGATAATTCAGTGCTTTACAGCGTAGTTTTCTTGCCTGTGTTTTTGACTCTGGTAGTATTCCTGCTGCAAGGTAATTTATTATTGGTGTCATCCACGTTTCTGTACTGGTTTGGATGACACAAATTTCCTTGTGCGGGACTGATGGCGCTTCGAGGAGTTCAATGCGGATGTCCTTTCCCAGGTGGGTGAAGGCTAGTGATGCAAGCTTGCTTAACGCATCCGCTGATTTGTTTTCGCTGCGCTTGACATGTATGACTTTACAATCACTAAAATCACGCATAAGGGTTTTTGCCTGGGCGAGGTACAGGGCCATGGTGTCGTTCACAGCCGTGTATGTTCCATTTATTTGGTTGGCCACCAGCATGGAATCCACATGGGCTTCCAAGTTTTTCACTCCCATCTTACGCGCAATTCTCAAACCGGCCAAGAATGCTTCATATTCGGCTTCGTTATTCGTACTTGGAAAGTCCAGCCGAATAGCGTAAGTATATTCTTGGCCCGCTGGGTTGGTTAATTTTAACCCTGCGCCTGAACCCTCGTTACTGGCTGCTCCATCAGTATAGAGTCGCCAGACATCATTGACGTCCTGTGCTGGGGAGGGTTGAGCCTCCTCCTGGCACTCTTTCTCCCGCGAAGCGGGGACTTCTGCAATAAAATCGGCCAGGACCTGGCCTTTTATGGCTGGTCTTGGCTTGTACTTAATTGCATATTCTCCCAATTCAATTGCCCATTTGGCTAGACGTCCCGATATTTCGGGTTTGCCTAGAACGTTTGAGAGTTTGAAGTTGGTGAGAATGGTGATTGGGTGGCCCTGGAAATATCGTCTTAACCTGCGTGAAGCATGTATAAGTGCTAAGACTAATTTTTCGAGGGTAGAGTACCGGGTTTCTACGTCTGTTAGTACACGGCTAACATAATAGATTGGCATCTGGATGCCCTTTCGTTCTACTAGCAGGACTGCCCCGGTTGCTCTATCTGTTGCGGAAAGGTATAGGATTAACTCCTCTCCCGCTTGTGGTGCTGTAAGTGTTGGGAGTTCGATCAGGCGTGACCGAATCTCCTGAAAAGCTGCTTCCGCTTCTGGTGTCCAGCGGAAGTGCGTTTTCTTCAAGCAGTTTCTCAATGTTGACACGAAATGAAACGACTTATCTGCATGGTTTGCCAAGAAGCGATTAAGTGCGACTAGTCGTCCATTCAGTGTCTGAGCCTGTTTGATGGTGGTGGGTGATTCCATTTTAACAATGGCTTCGACCTTTTCAGGGTTCGCTCTAAAGCCATCTTTGGTGACAATGACTCCCAAGAACTTCCCTTCTTCCATCCCAAATGAACACTTGCTCGGGTTGAGCTTCATGTTTATCTTTCGGAGCGTGTTGAAAGTTTCTTCAATGTCTTTCAACATCGCCTCAGGCTCGAGGCTTTTGATGACCAAATCATCCATATAGACTTCCAAGTTTCTCCCGATTTGGGCATGAAACTCTTTGTCCATTAGTCGTTGGTACGTGGACCCTGCATTCTTAAGTCCGAATGGCATCATTTTATAACAAAATGTACCATCGGGCGTCCGAAATGCGGTTTTGTCCTGGTCATCAATGGCCATGTGGATTTGGTGGTACCCCTTATACGCATCCAAGAAGCATTTAAGGCGGAATGGTGCCAACGAATCCACTTTGAGATCAATTTCTGGTAACGGATAACAATCTTTGGGGCATGCTTTGTTCAAATCTTTGAAATCTATGCACATGCGCCATTGTTTGTCATTCTTCGGTACCATTACGGGATTTGCAACCCATGTTTGATATCTACTAACGCGTACGATGCCTGCGTCAAGGAGTTCCTTGACTTGGGTTCTACACGCGTTAGTTTGTTCAGGCCCCATTACTCTGCGCTTTTGTACGATTGGCGTAACAGCCGGATCGCATTTGAGCTTATGCTCCGCCTTACTTCGGGGTACACCAGTCATGTCAGCTGGTGCCCACGCAAAGATGTCAGCGTTTTTCTGCAGTAAGCGTTTGAGTAAGGTGCGGGTGGGATCAACGATTGTTGGTCCAATGGTAACGGCCTGGTCGGGGTATTTGCCATTGAAGGCCCATTTTTCTGGTTCAGTGATGGTTGGTTTAGCCTTTTTCGGTTTGGGTTTAGATGAAACAGATGCAATGCATACCTGGGGAATGCCAGAGGTCATTGCTACACCCTCAGCCGTTGGCCATCCCATCATGCCGTGGACTGAAGATACCACGGCGTTGAATCTTGCCATCCCGTCTCTTCCGAATAGGATGTCGTACGTATGATGTGGCTTTTTCATTACAACAAAATCCACGTCCTCTGTGCGTGAATGATTCCCATCAGTAAGAGTAACGGGGAAAGATAGGATACCCAGGGGTGTTTCTGTACTTCCGTCAAACCCTTCCATTGAAGCGTAGACCGTTTCCAAGCGTTCTTTGTCTTCATCATCCAGCTTATCAAAGAACTGTCTGTACATCACTGTCGACGAAGCGCCGTTGTCAGCGAGAGTGCGTGAAGTGATGTAGTGCCCCAGCTGGCTTCTGATGACGATGGGGCCTTCTTTGCTGGGGCCTCCTGGCACTCGCGGGAAGCGCACCTCAGCTTCTTTCCACGCGCATGGTTCTGCCACCCGTCTTTTTCTTCCTCTGACCTTGCCATGAACCATGTTGATGCTGATATCGACGGGCTTTCGTCCGTTACCTCTGTACCGGTTGTCATTCCTTCCTCCCTTCCTGATCGATGCCACAAGATGTGCAAGCCTTCCGTCCTTGACAAATGTCTCAATAATATCCTTCAAGGATGTGCACTCTTCAGTACCATGACCCTTTGTCCCGTGGAAATCACAGGATTTGCTTTGATCCGCATTAGGTTTCTGCCGGATCATTGGGGCTTTAGGCCATGGCAATTTTTCCGTGGCAAATATCTCCGTGACGCTCTTCGTGAGTGGCGTCCACCGGTGTTTTCGGTTTGAAGGGTGTGTGTTGTCCCTTCCGCCAACAAGAGGGCGAGAGCTGGATGAGGTGTCAAAGTTTACCCTTGACTGCCAAATACCTAGCCTCCTCTTTTTGTTCTGCCGGGCGATCCGGACATTGTTCTCTCTGGTCCTCTGCGTGTAGAGGTGTGTACTCTGGGGAAGATCTCTTCCCAGTTGCTTTTCCGTCTCGGCAAAGCGCTTTGCCGCCGTCATGATGGCATCCCAAGTTGATGGCATGCCATCCTTACCCGTCAATGTGCGGATAAGTTCTGGGTATTCGGCGCCTTGGATGAAGGCGGCGCGAACCAGATCTTCACTTATGTTGCCGAGACTAAGCTTTTTGGAGTTGAAGCGAGTGATGAAGTCTAGTAGAGATTCATCCTCCTCTCTCACGCAGTTAAGGATCGTCCACTGCTCTTCAGTGTACTTCCTCTGTTGGCTGAAATGCTGGCTGAACTTGTTCTGAAAGTCCGCCCAATCATATATGTGGTGGATCGGTAAACGATCGAACCATGCCCTGGCCGCTCCGACCAGAGTCATCTGGAACATGTAGCACCACGTGGGTTCCGTCCAGTTGCTGACGGTAGCCCCCGCAATGAACCTGTTCAAATGGTCGTCTGGGTCGGATAGACCATCGTAAGTGCCAATGTTGGACATTTGTTTGGCACTTCTCGGGGCGATTGCTTCCGCAATGTCCCTTGCGAACTTTGACTTCCCTGCATTTGTAGCAGTTGGTCTAAAGGTTTTGGAAAAGTCACGCGGGTTTCTTTCCACGATTGGTTTAAAGGCTTCCCCAAAATTCCTTTTTGGTTGGACGTCCGTTTCCTTACGCTTCCCTTTCGCCTTATGGCGAGGGTTCGCGTCGGTGTCGGATTCCAACTCCTCGTCTGAGTACTCGCAGTCACTGCTCATATTGAGGTGTTGGCGAGTACTGGCGAATTCGTCAGCCTGTTGAACTGAACGCAAGCGTTCGTCCAATTCGGCTTGGAATTCTCTTTGCCGTGCTTCGGCCCACGCCTTCACTTGATCTAGTGTTTGGCGAGGAACCTTCGTTCGTTTTTCCAGTTGGGTATCGGAGAACCCCAATGGAATATTTACTCCACTTGCCCCGGCTTGGGTAGTCGGGGTAGTGTTCGTAAGGATTGTATAACCGCCGGTGTTCCCCCCAGTTGCTGGGGTTGTTACCGGGGTTTCTTGGTCGGTTACTGGCCTTTGAACCGGAGTAACGTTAACCATTTCTTCAGAAATTGTGAAAAAACTAAAGTAGTTCTAGCTTTTATACACGGATGGCGCCAATGAAGAAACACTAAGTGACCCGGTACAGATTATAGATAATCTGGTACAGATTATAGATAATCTGGGGGTTAAGTAATGTTTCCGACGGATGAGGTCTAGCTGAGAAGGCTGTTCTTTAGGAGACCTGCAAAACAAACACCGTAAGCTCGTCACTGAGAAGGGGGGAGTTCCTCCTTGTGACCACCCTCCGGCGTGAGAATCAGACTAGGTTGCTCTGAATATAAGTGTATATTAAGAGATTGCTAGATAACTGGATAGCAGATGATCTTACCATTCCAAGATATTGGAGTATTTATAGCCGAAGGTAGGTTTCCAAGAAGGCACAGCCGGCTGAATAGTATTCATGTTCAACCAACAGTGGACTATGCACAGGCCATACTGGTTGGTGGGTAGGTTACGGCCAACAGTAACAAAGTCGGCTGCACTATTCCACCAACTGTAGATTATGCACGTCCCACTTACTGTGGATTGTACGCAGGCCATGCTGGTTGGTGAATAGGTTACGGCCAACAGTAACACTATTCCACCAACTGTAGGCCGCGCATGCTCCTCAGTAAGGGTTGGTGAGTAGGCAGCGGCTAATAGTGACAAACAGTACTAGAGGGTGCTCCTCCTCGCCCTGTTGTCGATGAGCTGTCACCCTGTGATTGGCTCATGGGTTGTTCTGGTCAGATCGTCTGTCCTATCAAGGTATGGTACAAAAGATCTTTCAGAATCAGACTGGCTCATTTAGGCGGGATTGTTCCCGCCTTGCTCATTCCTTCATGTGACTACTGAAGTAGCTAGTGTCTTGTGCGTGTAGCCCTGCTGTCTGCGGGTAGCCTTCCCTGATGGCTTGTATCCGCAACTGCGGGAACAGGCGGGGTACTTCACCATTGGGAGGCTTTCCCTGCGTGTTCAGCTTGTGTACTGCGCGTAAGATCCTATGAGCATGGTGGGTCCTGCGGGAGCAGATGGCCTTTGCGCAGACGTCCCTGTTCCAGGTGAGTCTTGCGGGACCAACTGGTCTCTGCTGGGACCTACCTCTTCAGTATGAAACAAAACATTCTTATACTTTTTTTCAATATAATGTGCTTATGGTAAGTGTATTATATTGCAGAGTTAATTGTGGCTGTTGCGGTTTTCATACTAGTAGGATTGTTTTGCCTACAACATCACGGTCCCGATAAAGTTGGATGGTTTTTTGCTCCAGTTGTGTTGCTTTGGTTTATATTAATTGGTGGAGTTGGAGTTTACAACATTTTAAAATATGACGTGACAGTGTTACATGCTTTTAACCCGTTATATATATTTGGTATTTTAAAAGAAGAGGAAGACATGGTTGGACTTCCCTCGGAGGAATCATGTTGAGCATCACAGGTGTTAATACAATTAGTATTTTCATAATCTTAATATGAAAAAATAAAATCCTGGTTGCTGCCATGGACAGGGACGGAGGCACTATTTGCTGACCTGGCGCATTTTCCACTTTCGGCGATCCAGCTGGCGTTTACAACTGTTGTGTTCCCTTGTCTTCTTTTAGCTTATTGTGGACAAGCAGCCTACCTCATGAAAAACAAGGAACAAGTGTATGATGCATTTTACCACTCTATTCCAGGTTTGTTAAAAATCAATTTAGAGTTAGTTTCACAAATGGCCTCTGTAATATTCCAATATTGCATGTTTAGTCGCTCTAGATTTGAAAAGTTGGGAACTAGACATGCAATATGAGCACACCACAGGGAATGATCAATGTATGTGAAAGACTGAAGTAAATATAGATTCTTATAAATTATGTTGCAGAGGGTATATACTGGCCAATGTTTATTACTGCAACATTAGCCGCGATTGTCGCGAGTCAAGCTTCTATATCGGCTACATTTTCAATAATTAATCAGGCGTGTGCACTCGGGTGTTTCCCTCGGGTCAAAGTTGTTCATACATCAAGGAAGTTTCTTGGTCAAATATATGTTCCAGATATTAATTGGGTCCTTATGATTCTTTGCATTCTTGTAACAACTGGATTCCAAAATCAAAGCCAAATTGGTAATGCCTATGGTAAAATTTCTTCTTCTTCTTCTTTTTCAATAATATTTTTTAAAAAGAATTGCTCAGATGGTCCGGTCGTCGTTCTCCAATAAATAGGTTTAACATACAAAACGTGTGAACTGAAAGACATAAAAACGCGCAGTGGCAAAATCATAATTACACTACCGTTTACAAGTAGCATACTTATCACTACTCTACTTGTATTTTGTTGTAGTGTAATTACTCTATTCAGAGTAATTATGATTTTACCACCGCGTGGATTTTCTCTTCTTCACTTTGCGCATTTTGTAGGTTAAGTTGCATATGTATATGAGTGATGGTGGCAATGGACCAAAAGTCAAATTTATGCATACCATGGGGATCATTTGAGTAATACTTTCCCTATTTATGTATTTATGTTCTGTGTGACAGGCACAGCAGTTGTGATAGTCATGTTGGTGACAACATTCCTCATGATATTAATCATGATACTCATGTGGAACTGCAACTGGTTTCTTATATTCATCATGACATTCTTATCATTACTGGTGGAATGCACTTACTTTTCAGCAGTTGTCATTAAGGTTGACCAAGGCGCGTGGGTCCCACTCGCTATAGCAGCCGCCTTTCTTCTCATCATGTATGTATGGCATTATGGTACAGTTAAAAGATACGAGTTTGAAATGCAAAGTAGAATCTCAATGGCATGGATTCTAAACCTGGGCCTGAGTTTGGGCCTGGTACGTGTCCCCGGTATCGGGCTCGTGTACACGGAGCTCGCTAGTGGGGTCCCACGCATCTTCTTGCATTTTATTACTAACTTACCTGCGATCCATTCGGTAGTTATTTTGGTATGGGTGAAATCGCTTCCCGTGTACACGGTCCCCGAGGATGAAAGATTCTTGGTGAGGCGAATCGGGCCGAAGAATTACCATATTTTCAGATGTGTCGCCCGATATGGGTATAAAGACCGTAAACGAGACGATGAGTTTGAAAAGAAAATACTCGAGAGCGTGTTTTTGTTTGCGAAACTCAAGTCGTTAATGGATGGAAGTTCGGATTCGGATGATTACAGTTTGTATGATCAAGAAACCGGGCATTCGGATAATAATGATATGTTTTCGTCGGTTGTTGATATAACAGTTTTGTCAAACGATTCGGTTAGTGATTTCGGGAGGTCTTCGAGTCCTGTGGAGATTGATGAGCTGGCGTTTTTAACGCGGTGTCGGGATGCGGGGGTGGTGCATATATTGGGGAATACGATTATTAAAGCGAAGCGGGACACGGGGCTTTGTAGCAAGATTTGTATTGATTACTTGTATGCATTTTTGAGGAAGATATGCAGAGAGCATAGTGTCATCTTTAATGTTCCTCATGAGAGCCTTTTGAATGTTGGGCAAGTAGTGTTTGTGTAATTCTTTTTTTTTTTTAGTTTAAATAAATGTATTAGAAATTTGTTCATGTTACACAACTCTGATGGGTGAATCAGTGAATAAGTCATGTAAGTGTATTTCAAGAACATGTTGCAACACTGTTGTGAAAATGAATTTAAGGACATATAAGATCAAGGATAAGCAAGTGTATTAGGCCCAACTTGAATTCATTTTTTTTTCTTTAATAAACTTAATTTTATTGATCTCTTTTACATTTGTGTCGTGTGGCCTTGCCCAAGCGGTAAGGCATGCCATCTCCCTTTGGTGTCGGGTCCGCGTGATATAAGCTTTTTAGGAAATCTACTTGAGTTATATAAATTCTCCTCTTTGCTGAAGAAGGCTAAAGCCTTTAATGCTATAATGTTCTTTGGAGGTTGTGGGAATGAGGTGATCCATGACGTCGGTCGCCCGATGGATGATAGTGGAAACTCGTATGTAATGGTTGTAACTATTATGACTAGCTTCTAGCTAGTGTTTTGAAATGAAAATTTGTGCTCTTTCAAAAAATATTTACTCTTTCTCTAGGCTATGTAATGGATTTTTTTTTTCTAAATTCCATATTTTATAGATATTTGTATATGAATAAACATGTAAAAATGTTTTTGTGTATATATATGTAAAGTACGTAGATAATCATAAATAATTTGATTATATAAATAAATATAAACGTGATTATGATGTGAAAAATATAAGATGAGTGAGACATAAACGAATTGCTTGTAAAATAACATTCTTTTTGTTAACAATCTAGATTATAAATTTATTTACATTTATGAGTTTTTTAAGTAACATTTTAAATTTTCTAGAATATCTTGAATAAATCTATTTAACTTTTAGTGAGAACTCAATTCGATCCAAGTTATAAACATGTCTTCTAATTAAATTAAACAAAGCATTTCGATGCATAACACAAGAGGAAGAAAAGCTATGTAAATCAGACAAATAAATAGAACTGAGTCAGTACCAATAGGTTTCAAGTTCATGGCTAGAAACTAGTTTGAAAAACGTTTGCAAGCAGAGCTGGCTTGTTTAAATTTTGAGCCGAGCTTGAGCGCCATGAACAGCTCGCTCATTTGGTCATTACTTGTATAGGCCAAAAAAACCTGGCTTATTTTTGTTGTATATGTGTAAGAATTATATTTGCCGTTGTATCAATCATTATGTGCAAGAAACACAAAATGAATCAAAAGTTAACGAGCTAGGCTTAAGAACTATACAAGTGACGCTGGCTTGGATTACTCATTAAACAACCTTGTGTCATTATTGGTGTATCATGTGCATTAAACCACCCACTCTTCAAACTCAGTGTACACTAACTCTACTCTTATTCTAAGATCAACACATTCATGCAACCCGAGGGTTGACTAAAAAAAACAAGTGAAAATTATGCATTCAAGTGGACACTTCAAGTGTTTGACTAAAGTGAAGTTTACAGTCAAAAAGGCTATGCAGAAGTCGAGCCCTGAAATAGATTATCTGAAAACAATCCACATCGTTTTAACTTGTATTCCTTACGGTTCTGACATACTAGAAAACTCTTACCTCACTTGTACAGACTCTCCATAGTGTTTTTCAGTTTTTGAATATCCGCCCCAACCATTTCTGACGCTTTCTTTCCACCTGCAAAGAAGTGAAGCGTCGGCTGCACACACAACACACCAATCACTATTTACCAAATTATGTCAATATTTATTTTAAGTTTTGATTATTGTATAGACTAGACTATTATCATAAAATTAAACAAAAGTTGCTTACCACAGAAGAAATTTCCAACTTTTCCAATGTTCTCCTCAAACCTTCCTGCATTTAGACAGAAATGAACATACAACAACAACAACAACAATCATACCCAGTATTTCCCACAAATAGTCTAAGCTATCAGTAGGGGGTCTGGGGAGGGTGGGATGTAGACAAACCTTACCTCTATCTTTAAGGATAGAAAGGTTGCTTCCGGCGAGACCCCCAACTCGAAAGTAAATTGATAAACAAATAAAATTGTACAAGATAAATAAAAGAACAGCAGTAAATAATAAACTAAAACAATATGACATTAGTACGTTTCAAGCAACATTTCATTATAGATAGACTAATATAAAACTAAGGTAAAATTTACAACAATAAAAAAGGCCATAACAAGAAATAGCCCCTCCTTCTAAAGGTCGTTAACCTTAATTCTACGTCTCCAGGAACTCCTATCCTCAACCATGTCCTCAGAGAGGTGCAAGTCTAGCAAATCACGCATAATCCTCTCATCCCAAGTCAATTTGGGTCTACCTCTACCCGTCCTCCCCTCTATAATAAGAGTTTCCACTGATCTAACGGGAGCCGTTGCCTTTCTCTTTACATGTCCAAACCATCTCAAACTGTCTTCCCTTATCTTATCTAGCCACCCCTAGTCTTTCCCGAAAACCTCGTTTCTTATTTGGTCTAACCTTGTGTGCCCACACATCCACCTTAGCATCCTCATCTCTGCTACCTCCAACTTACGCATGTGTGTCTTCTTGATGGCCCAACAATCTATTCCATATAGCATCGCAGGTCTAATCGCAACCCTATAAAACTTTCCCTTTAAATGCATTCCTCACCTCTTCCTGTGTGATACGTCGGCAGTAGCTATTATTCTGTTGTTGTATAGTTGTGTTCTCATTTTGTGGTTGGTGAGCGCTCCCACTGTTGAAAAGGTTGTGGAAGTAGGTTTGCCATCTCAACTTGATGTCTTGCTCCTTGACCAATACACATCCATCCTCACCCTTTATAAACTTCACAACCCTTAGATCTTGCCTTCTACGCTCCCTGGCTTTTGCAATATTAAACATATCATGTTCCCCCTCCTTTGTTTCTAAACGTCCGTACATCCGTTTATAGGTCGTGTTCTTTGCTTCTAACACTGCCTTTTCGCCTCTCTCTTGGTTTTTTTGTAGATCTCCCTCAATCCGACTCGCTCCTTTTCACCCGTGCTCCTCATAAGCTCCTTAAAACTCCCTTATGTATCTCCTATCTTCTCAAGCAATAACTCATTCCAACACCAGGACTCCTTATGCCCACTAGTTTTTCCTGTTGTGACCCCTAGAGTCTCCTTCGCCACTTGAGTAATACTTGTCGCCAAAGCCCTGTGACATCTTCCCCGATCCGACCCGACCCAGGTACCCGTTTCTCTGACCCGATCTCTTTCTTTTATGATTTAATATTTATTTATACTTATATTTTATTTTTAATAATAATAATATATATTTTCCTTTCCGCCGTCCCGTCCCTCTCCTTCTCTCTTTCCGCCTTCTTTTCCCTCTTGTCGCCGTCCCGCCCTTAAGCCTTGTTTCCCTCTTTTTCTTCTAACTCTTTTGTTCCTTCCCGCCTAAGGTTGTCTGCGCAGACCCCTTGCAAGGAAGCCTGCGTGAAGACCACCTGTTTCAGCGTTACGCGAGACGAACTCTTCTCGCAGCGCGCTAAGAATTGTAATTCTTCTCGCAGCGCGCTAAGAACGGTAGTTCTTCCCGCGACGCGCTAAGGATTTGTAGTTCTTCTCGCAGCGCGCTAAGAATCGTAGTTCATCCCTCGACGCGCGAAGAATTATAGTTCTTCCCGCGGCGCGCTAGGAAATATGATTCTTCCCGCGACGCGCTTAGAAATGTAGTTCTTTCCGCGACGCGTTAAGGTTGTTTCTGACTGCCTTCGCACTCGCGCTCTCTTGACCTTCTGTGTCTGCCTTCGCGCCTTAGCCTTCTCGCGCTGAACCCTTTTTCTTCTGTTGAATCTAGCCGTTGCTTTTGTGTTGTCTTATCTTCTGAGCTGTTGACCTAATCTGCTTTATGTCTGAAAAGTTACTTTCGGCGCAGCATGCGCACCAACCCCATTGGTTGGCAGAAAAAGTGACTGACATTATCTTTTGAGATATGCTTTTGCCATGCTTGACCAGTACCTTTATCTGACCCGCCCATGCTTTTTTTTACTGTTAACCTATCAGCTTTATCTTGCCCCCTGCAGCTGCCATATCTTTTGATATCTTTTACTTGCTTTTGATATCTTTTGTTATCTTTTGTTTTGTCTTGTTCTGTTTGTCTTGAGATCCTTTCCCCTTTTCTAGGGATTGTGTCTCCTAGGGTTTTCTCTATAAATAATAATAGTAATATTTTCTTAACACTACACACACAAAACACTTAATCTCTCCTGTTTTCCTTGCTCTCTACCGCCTCCCTCTCTGCCTCCGTCTTCCTCCCTGTTCTGCCCTGCTTTTCCGGTAATATATATATATAATAATTTACTTACTAATTATGCTAACTTATAATCAAGACTTAAACCAATCATTAAAACAATAATCTTATTTATAGGTTAACTTGTGCTTGTTTAAAGTTGGTTCTTGCTTTATCTTACACCGCATCGTTTATCAAGTGAGTAATCTCGTACCTAATCCCTTTTTATTTTTACTGTTTTGGGATGTTCATGTGTTCATACAAACTTAGAGTCTTAAACTTGTTTATGAACTTTAGTCGCGCAGTATCCCATGTGTTGAGGACGTTTACTTGGCTGTTTATTTGTATGTGTGTATCATTAACCGCTTTGTTCGGCCTATTCCGAAGTTTTCATGGATCCATTAGATGAACACGGGAGACCTATCGTTTACGGTTTTCTTTGTTTACACTTGCACAGATGTTTTCTCGTTTTTTGTGCTCAATTGGGAGCACGGATTGAACTATGAACTATGAGCTATGATCTATTTAGGCTTGATCACAATCTGATTGCACCCTTGTTAAACACCAGACATACACGTGTTGCGCGCAGATTTATGATTATCTATGTATTGTATTAAACTTGATTTCTCACCAACACGCAAGTGTTTGACGTTTTATTTTAACACATGTTCAGGTTTGCTGTAGCTACATTTGGAGCTTGTGGACACGTAGGACGTTTTTACTTTTGGACCTAGATTAAAATGTATCAAGACAAGTTATTGTTGTTCGAATATTTTGCCTTATAATATATTGATTTATGTTGATTTATGTTATCTCGTGCTTACGTTGCGCGTGCGTGAATGAATATATTTATTAAATATTGACACCCAATAGTGTCACGAGTAATGAAACAATATGTGGCGCCCCGATGTATAATCCGCCTTGGTCGGGGTGTTAAAGTTTGGTATCAGAGCTCGTTGACTTTAGGATAGGTGGTTAGACGTAACGGCCTAAAATACCTAAGAGTCCCTTCTCGCGCATGAGAGAAATCTCATGTTTGCGCGCTTATTGTTAATTACTCGTTATTTATGAATATGCTCGCGCTTGCGCAGTATATGATTTTATGTTTTATTTCGCGATATTTCGATATTTGTTGAATTTCGATTTTTATTGATTTTACTTACATATTCGTTTGTTGGATTTGAAAATCCGAAAAGTCATGGTGATACATGAATAGTTGATTTTCAATTTCCAATTTACGATTATGTTCTGAGGTTGGAGACTTGAAAAGTCATGGTGATACATGAATCATCAATCTCCAATACTCGTTTGCTCGTATATTTTAAATTGGGAATTCGGAAAGTCATGGTGATACATGAATTGTCGATTCTTGATTCGAATTTGTTACCTTTATTAAGTCTGCATTTTAGGATCATTTATTTTACTTTAACTTTTGACTGTAACTGACTCCGTGAAACCAAGCTTTATAAGATTAAAACTTTGCGCTAAAATCAAGATATTAACTAAAATTAAAATTTTTATAGAATGCCTCCGCTATCTCGCCGATTTCAGAGAAGAGAAGCCTCGCGCATGCGTAGACAGCAACGTTCCCAGGAAATGGCCGCCGCAATAGCCCAAGCTTTGAGCCAAAACAATACCAATACCTCCAGTTACAACATTAAATCCTTTAACGCGGGTAACCCTCCAAAGTTCACAGGTCTTGAAGGAGCCACCGTGATGCTCCAGTGGCTTGAGAAAATAGAAAACACTTTCCTCCACACCCAATGCCCCTCAGACAGACGAACCCTGTATGCTTCCAGTGTCCTGGAATCCAGAGCGCTTACATGGTGGAATGGAGTAGCTCATGCGCGTGGCGCAGAAGCTGCTTCCAGCATGCTCTGGGAGGAATTTAAGGAAATTCTTACGCGAGAATTCTGCCCTCCCAACGAAGTTAAGCGCCTGGAGGAGGAATTTTGGAATCTTAAGCAATACAGCGGTGAAGCGCGCGAGTACGCGACGCGCTTCCATGAACTAAGTTTGCTTGTCCCTCACCTTGTTACCCCTTCCCGCCGAGCCATAGAGAAATTCCTTGGGGGTCTCCCCATGGAAATTCAAGATTCTGTATGGGCCAGAAACCCAGTAACCCTCTCTGACGCCATTGAGTTGGCCGCTGTGCTCAGCGACAACCATGTCAGAGCAGGAACCCTGTTCCTGCGGGGAACAGAAAAGACCAAACCCACCAAGACTGCCCCTGAACCCGCAGAAACCAAACCTGAACCCTCAAACCATAACCAGAAACGTAGGCGCAGACAAGCTTACGCGCTTACCAACCCGCCCATAGTCCAGCAACCCGCCTACCAACCTCCAGTTTACGCGCCTAACCCTCTGTCAGCCTACCCAACACCTCCTGTAGCCCATAACTATGCCTTAACCAATCCAGCACTCCCTGCCCCGCCTCCTAAGAAACCTTACACAGGAAACCAACCCCTTTGCCCAACCTGTAGACTTCACCACCCAACTCAGACCCCGTGTCGACAATGTAACCGATGTGGCCGCGTTGGTCACTCAACCGAATACTGTAGAGTCCCTCCCGCCAATCCAACACCACCAGTCTACCCGCAGAACCCACAACCAACCTACCAAAACCCACGACCCAGATCGTGCTACAACTGCGGTGACCCCAGTCATTTCCGGAACGCGTGCCCGAGACTACAAGTTCAGATCACGCAAGCGAATCCGGTGAACCAGATTTCAAACCAAGTAACGCGTGGACGAGCTTTTAACATAACCGCGCACCAAGCGCAAGCGAATAATGACGTAGTTAATGGTACATTTTTGCTTAACGGATTTTATGCTTCTGTACTTTTTGATACTGGCGCCGATCGAAGTTTTATCTCTCGCGCCCTCGAACAGAAACTTGCGCGACCGCGCGATGACTTAAAAGAGGATTTTTCAGTTGAATTGGCTAATGGTGAAACTGTTTTAATTAACTCTGTGATTAAAGATTGTACGCTTAACCTTAACGAAAACGATTTTCTGATTGACCTCATCCCTATGCCTCTTGGAAGCTTTGATGTTATTATTGGTATGGACTGGCTTTCGCATAATCGCGCCGAAGTTATTTGCGCCAAGAAGTTGATTCGCATTCCTCGAGAAAATGGTGATCTTCATATTTACGGCGAAAAACCCTCCAGTGGTCTTAAACTTATGTCTTGCGTCGAAGCCCAAAGACTCATGCGGAAGAAGTGTATTGCATTTCTAGCCCATGTGGTTAAACCTGCTGAAGAAAAGAAGAAGCTTCGCGATATCCCTGTTGTGCGTGATTTCCCTGAAGTTTTTCCTGATGATCTTCCTGGTATCCCTCCCGCTCGTGAAGTCGAGTTCCGTATTGATCTTGTCCCTGGTGCTTCCCCCGTGGCTAAATCTCCTTATCGTCTTGCACCCGCTGAGATGCAAGAATTGGCAAGCCAACTTCAAGAGTTGACTGCTAAAGGATTCATTCGCCCTAGCTCTTCGCCCTGGGGTGCTCCGGTGTTGTTCGTTAAAAAGAAAGATGGATCGTTTCGCATGTGTATTGATTACCGCGAGTTGAACAAACTCACCATTAAAAACCGGTATCCCTTACCGCGTATTGACGACCTCTTTGATCAACTCCAAGGTGCCTCTTGTTTCTCGAAGATTGATCTCCGCTCTGGCTATCACCAGTTGCGCATCCGCGATGAAGATGTTCCGAAGACTGCTTTTCGAACTCGTTATGGCCATTTTGAATTCTTGGTCATGTCCTTCAGTTTAACCAACGCACCCGCCGTTTTCATGGATCTAATGAATCGGGTGTGTAGGCCTTTCTTGGATAAATTCGTGATTGTGTTTATCGATGATGTTCTGGTGTATTCTAAGACCAAGGCCGAGCACGAGCAACATCTCCGATTGGTATTGCAAAAGCTTAGAGCTGAGCAACTCTATGCTAAGCTTTCCAAGTGTGAATTTTGGTTTGATGAAGTACAGTTTCTTGGTCATGTTGTAAACAAGATGGGTATTCATGTCGACCCATCCAAAATTGAAGCAATCAAGAACTGGATTACGCCATCCACTCCTTCTGAGATCCGTTCCTTTCTGGGCTTAGCTGGTTATTACCGGCGCTTCATTTCGAACTTCTCAAAGATCGCATTGCCTTTAACAGCTCTAACGCACAAAGGTAAACCGTATATTTGGGGCTCGAAGCAAGAAGAAGCCTTTCTATCGCTCAAGCGTTTGTTGTGTGAAGCTCCTGTTCTTGCGCTACCTGAGGGTAATGATGATTTTGTCGTGTACTGCGATGCCTCCAACCAAGGTCTCGGTTGTGTTCTTATGCAACGAGGCAAGGTTATCGCTTACGCATCGAGGCAACTCAAGGTTCATGAAAAGAATTATACAACTCACGATCTCGAACTTGGTGCAGTTGTTTTTGCCTTGAAGATCTGGAGACACTACCTTTATGGTACTAAGTGTATCCTCTACACTGACCATAAAAGCCTTCAGCATATCTTTGATCAGAAGGAACTTAACATGAGGCAACGCCGATGGAACGAACTCATCAGCGATTACGATTGTGAGATCCGGTATCATCCTGGTAAGGCTAATGTGGTAGCCGATGCACTCAGCCGAAAACCCTGCCAGCTTAACTGTATCTTGCCGCGCACCCAGCTTCACTTCGCGCCGATCCAAAGCAACCTTGAATCGCGCATTCGTGACGCGCAGCGCGCATCCATCAGTAATGGTAACCTTCGCGCCGAGTTAGCGTGTGGCGCGGAAGCGCATTTTGTGCCTAATCTGAGTGGAATTCTCTGCTATCTCAATCGCATCTGGATTCCCTTTGATGAGAATCTTCGCGCTGATATCCTGTGTGAAGCGCACAAATCTCGGTATTCTATTCATCCTGGCGCTGATAAGATGTACAAGGATTTGCGCATTACTTATTGGTGGCCCGGTATGAAGAAGGATATTGCTGTATTCGTAGCTAGATGCCTGACTTGTTCTAAAGTAAAAGCTGAACACCAACGCCCATCTGGGTTGCTCGAACAACCAGAAATTCCTGCGTGGAAATGGGAATGTGTAGCGATGGACTTTATTACCAAGTTACCTTTGACAGCAAGCAAACATGATAGCATTTGGGTAATAGTGGATCGATTGACTAAGTCTGCTCACTTTCTGCCCATTCGTGAAAACTACCGTGTTGAGCAACTCGCGCAGCTTTATGTCAAGGAAATTGTCTGCCGCCATGGTACTCCTTTGAGCATCATATCCGATCGCGATGGCCGTTTTATATCTCGCTTTTGGAAATCTCTCCAATCTGCGCTAGGAACTCGCTTGGACATGAGTACGGCATATCATCCTCAGACTGACGGTCAGTCTGAGCGAACTATTCAAACTCTTGAGGATATGCTCCGATCTTGTGTTCTTGATTTTGGAGGTAATTGGGATTCGCACCTGCCTTTGATCGAGTTCTCTTATAATAACAGCTATCATTCCAGTATCGGTATGGCCCCATTTGAAGCACTTTACGGTCGTAAGTGCCGCTCCCCGATTTGTTGGAGCGAAGTGGGTGAAACTCAAATCACAGGACCCGAACTTGTTCAAGAGACAACCGATAAAATCGCCAAGATCCGTGATCATCTGCTGACTGCCAGAAGCCGACAGAAGAGTTACGCAGATCGTAGGCGAAAGCCTCTCGAATTTCAAGTTGGTGATCTTGTTCTCCTCAAAGTGTCGCCTTGGAAAGGTGTTGTCCGCTTTGGGAAGAAGGGTAAGCTTGCTCCTCGTTATGTTGGTCCATTCAAGATTCTCGCGCGTGTGGGAAAAGTTGCCTACAGACTTGACCTGCCGCCCGCGCTCAGTAATGTGCATCCAACGTTCCATGTATCCAATCTCAAGAAGTGTTTAGCTGACGAGAACCTTCACATTCCTCTTGATGAAGTTCAAGTTGATGAATCTATGCATTTCGTTGAGAAGCCTGTTGAGATTATGGATCGCGAGGTTAAGCAAACCAAGCGCAGTCGTATCCCTATCGTGAAAGTTCGCTGGGAGTCCAAGCGCGGAGCCGAGTTTACATGGGAAAGGGAAGATCAAATGAAGATCAAGCACCCGCACCTGTTCTCTGCGCAACCTACTTCGAGATAAATTTCGGGACGAAATTTCTTAAAGTAGGGGAGACTGTGACATCTGCCCCGATCCGACCCGACCCAGGTACCCGTTTCTCTGACCCGATCTCTTTCTTTTATGATTTAATATTTATTTATACTTATATTTTATTTTTAATAATAATAATATATATTTTCCTTTCCGCCGTCCCGTCCCTCTCCTTCTCTCTTTCCGCCTTCTTTTCCCTCTTGTCGCCGTCCCGCCCTTAAGCCTTGTTTCCCTCTTTTTCTTCTAACTCTTTTGTTCCTTCCCGCCTAAGGTTGTCTGCGCAGACCCCTGCAAGGAAGCCTGCGTGAAGACCACCTGTTTCAGCGTTACGCGAGACGAACTCTTCTCGCAGCGCGCTAAGAATTGTAATTCTTCTCGCAGCGCGCTAAGAACGGTAGTTCTTCCCGCGACGCGCTAAGGATTTGTAGTTCTTCTCGCAGCGCGCTAAGAATCGTAGTTCATCCCTCGACGCGCGAAGAATTATAGTTCTTCCCGCGGCGCGCTAGGAAATATGATTCTTCCCGCGACGCGCTTAGAAATGTAGTTCTTTCCGCGACGCGTTAAGGTTGTTTCTGACTGCCTTCGCACTCGCGCTCTCTTGACCTTCTGTGTCTGCCTTCGCGCCTTAGCCTTCTCGCGCTGAACCCTTTTTCTTCTGTTGAATCTAGCCGTTGCTTTTGTGTTGTCTTATCTTCTGAGCTGTTGACCTAATCTGCTTTATGTCTGAAAAGTTACTTTCGGCGCAGCATGCGCACCAACCCCATTGGTTGGCAGAAAAAGTGACTGACATTATCTTTTGAGATCTGCTTTTGCCATGCTTGACCAGTACCTTTATCTGACCCGCCCATGCTTTTTTTTACTGTTAACCTGTCAGCTTTATCTTGCCCCCTGCAGCTGCCATATCTTTTGATATCTTTTACTTGCTTTTGATATCTTTTGTTATCTTTTGTTTTGTCTTGTTCTGTTTGTCTTGAGATCCTTTCCCCTTTTCTAGGGATTGTGTCTCCTAGGGTTTTCTCTATAAATAATAAGAGTAATATTTTCTTAACACTACACACACAAAACACTTAATCTCTCCTGTTTTCCTTGCTCTCTGCCGCCTCCCTCTCTGCCTCCGTCTTCCTCCCTGTTCTGCCCTGCTTTTCCGGTAATATATATATATAATAATTTACTTACTAATTATGCTAACTTATAATCAAGACTTAAACCAATCATTAAAACAATAATCTTATTTATAGGTTAACTTGTGCTTGTTTAAAGTTGGTTCTTGCTTTATCTTACACCGCATCGTTTATCAAGTGAGTAATCTCGTACCTAATCCCTTTTTATTTTTACTGTTTTGGGATGTTCATGTGTTCATACAAACTTAGAGTCTTAAACTTGTTTATGAACTTTAGTCGCGCAGTATCCCATGTGTTGAGGACGTTTACTTGGCTGTTTATTTGTATGTGTGTATCATTAACCGCTTTGTTCGGCCTATTCCGAAGTTTTCATGGATCCATTAGATGAACACGGGAGACCTATCGTTTACGGTTTTCTTTGTTTACACTTGCACAGATGTTTTCTCGTTTTTTGTGCTCAATTGGGAGCACGGATTGAACTATGAACTATGAGCTATGATCTATTTAGGCTTGATCACAATCTGATTGCACCCTTGTTAAACACCAGACATACACGTGTTGCGCGCAGATTTATGATTATCTATGTATTGTATTAAACTTGATTTCTCACCAACACGCAAGTGTTTGACGTTTTATTTTAACACATGTTCAGGTTTGCTGTAGCTACATTTGGAGCTTGTGGACACGTAGGACGTTTTTACTTTTGGACCTAGATTAAAATGTATCAAGACAAGTTATTGTTGTTCGAATATTTTGCCTTATAATATATTGATTTATGTTGATTTATGTTATCTCGTGCTTACGTTGCGCGTGCGTGAATGAATATATTTATTAAATATTGACACCCAATAGTGTCACGAGTAATGAAACAATATGTGGCGCCCCGATGTATAATCCGCCTTGGTCGGGGTGTTACAAGCCCCCCCCCTGGCTTGAGTCCCCATGGAGTTGAACCATATTCGATGATACGAGCTTTTCTTTGAAAAGTGAAAGCTTGTCGTCCTTCAGATTTCCCCAGCGAATCCTAGGTCTAAATCTCCTCTCCGTCAAGGTATTTCTAAAGCCTATATCTGCCACTAGCAAACGATGTTGAGCCACGACTGTCTCCCCAGCTATAACCTTGCAGTCTTTCCACCAACGTCTATCTCCTTGCCTCATCAATAGATAGTCGATCTGCATGTTGCGTCCCCCCACTCCTAAAAGTGATCAAATGTGAATCTCTCTTCTTAAAGAACGAGTTTATAATGCCAAGTCATAGGCCAGTGCAAAGTCTAGAAGATCCGTGCCGGTCTCATTCCTATCACCAAAACCAAAACCCCCATGAACGCCTTGGAAGCCATCGCTATCCTTACCAATGTGTCCATTAAAATCACCTCCTATACATATCCTCTCTTCCCTATGGCTCCCACAATCGCATTTAAGCATTCCCAAAAATCTCTTTTTTCTTGGTCCCCTAGTCCGGCAAGTGGTGCGTAAGCGCAAACCACTACCACTACTTCTTCCTCTAGTACTAGCCTCGACACCATAATTCTATCATTATGCCTTATCACCTCTACCACACTAGTGTGTCGTTCCTAAACGAAATTTTAACAAGAACTACAACATGAATAATAATCTGATTCATTTTTTTTATTGATGTCTTTTAAAACGTTCTATCCTCTTTTTGTAGTTAATTAAAAAAAAACTTTAGCCCTTTGACCCGTTAGCAATAATGCATAACCCAAAACAACCCAGTTCACATATATGGGTTTAAACGCTCGCCTCAAGTTAAATGCAACAAAAACATATTTTCACATATTTTAAACCCAAATTGACCCGTAACATGTTTATATTTCATTTAACCATACAGACATATTGAGAAGAGGTGCAACATTATAATATCTAATTATCTTATGCCTCCACATAATAGTAACACTTACTTGATCAATATCAATCTTATAGGTTGTGACATTAGTGTATTTCTCACTCAACTCCACAATATGTGGAGATAATAGTCTGCCTGTGCATATAAAACATAAATTACTGGAATATAAGCATTCAGAGCATATAAATATCTAATCGTCATTCGAAAAACTAGATTAATAGGAAAATAAAATATTCTCACATGGACCACACCAAGCGGCAGTAAAGTAGAAGATTGCTGGCAAAGATTCATCTAGATGAAACACATAAGAATATGCATGAGTCAGGTAACATGTAAGTAAATACTATTGGTTAAAAATTAAATGGTCGAATGTTTATTTACCTTGCACCTTGCGAAGTAAAGTATTAAACTGATCTTCAGAATCAACTGTCACTACTCTAGATTCACCTGTTATAATCGTTCTTTTAGTAAATATTCAAAAGCTTGTAATGCATGTACACTATCTCTATAAGAAAGTATATTAATTGGAATAGCATGTCCTGTTATGTTATTAGCTATAATGTATACACAGTGTTTGCATACAAAATAAAAGGTGGCAATTTTGACCCATTTGTTAGATTATGGCAAGCATTAAATCAAAATATCAGATTAAAGATTAATATTTTGGGGATAGTCTTTACTTCTAAATCTTATAAATAAAGCCGTCTACATTAAGTTGTTAGCATTACTTATCCACTTGTAAGCCTTACACTATAACATAACACAATAAGGTTGATAAAGAATCTTACAACATTTGTTAGAACTTAGAATATTTTATCAAAATCCTAATTCCTTAGTACAATACCACACAAAATGTACTCTAAATGTGCATTAAGTCGATACATTCAACAAGGAGCTTCATAGGACCAAATGTTGATTATTCAAATTCAACAATGAACTTCACAAAAGTCAAAAAACGGTCATTCAATGAATTGCAAGTTGTTTTAAATGTCTTAAATGATTGTTGCGTGTTTAAGGTACGAGTTCCAGACTTGTAATATGAATTGCGAGTTGTTTTAACTTCGACTATACAGCTATTTTAAAGAAGCTAGTGAATATATAAAGTATAAACCCAACCAAACGAATTAGCTTATTCTAATCTTGAGCTAAATATATATATATATATATATAACCCATAGTTATTAATTATGAATGAGAGATAAATACACAAGTAATTAAAACAACACAAATTACAAGAATTTGCATTGTTATCAAGTCACTGTGTAAATGAACATAAAATGGGTCCACTTTAAACATAAACCCGGATAAGTATATGGGTCGGGTTAGAGTTGTAATTAGTGTGTAATTGTAATTCCCCGATTGAGAAACTCTAACTCCAGTTACAGACTGACTGATATAAGAAATGAAGCAATAATAAGATAACCTGATGATGAGCAGTGATTCCGAGTGGAAGGATGCTGTTCAGATTGAAACTTAGAGATGGGTTTGGTGATGACAGAAGAAACCGAGTACGAGTACGGGATTGTTGCTGGATTGGATGAGGAAGCCGACACAATTTCACAGACAGATGAGAACAGAGATCCACAGTAAACCCCATGCAGCCAAGATTCCCCTCATTGACATCAGATATCTGTATCTGAATTCTCAAATTCAACTACTTATTAAGTAATTTGTTGGTTATAACCTGAAAAAAGGATAACAAATGTTTACTTTTTAGGTCCTTATGTGTTGTATGAAGGTTGTTGACAGTCTTCGCAGTTTAAAAAGTCTCGCAATTGTAGTTATTCATGGTTTTAACCCATCGTTTTGTCTCATGTTCTTCTCTTTTTGGTTAAAGCAAATACTATGGCTCCTAATTCTAAATCATAAGTTGTGCAGTTCTTTTCGTGAACTTTTAGTTGTTTGGATGCATAGGCTATGTAAAGCATCTTGGATGTGATGGGTTGCAATAAGCTACAAAATCCTTAGTTTCTTATGGCAAGGAAAGAATAGGTGAACTAACTAGATTCTGCTTCTGCGTTTGAAATTTCTCTTATTTGGTTTCCCAAATAAACTTGGCATTTCTCTGTTTAAAATGCGGTTAACAAAGTTGATATCCTGGAAAAGTGTAGGTACTTTGTTCATAGGATTTCACATGTAAACCATTAGTGGTTAACCTCTATTAACTTTTATAACAAATGGGCTTGGCCTATTAACCATAGACAAGCCCATTGACTATTTAAGTCCAATACACTTTATGAAGCCCAATAGCTAATTTGAAGGCCATAGCATGTGTGTAGAGTTAGCTAGGGAGAAATCTTTAAAGAAATCAAGATTGATTCACCTTTCATCCTTATCGGCTAAATTGTTCATTTCACACCTCTCTCTCTCTCTCTCTCTCTCTCTCTCTCTCTCTCTCTCATTAATTATATTACAAATCTATCTCAAGAACAATCTCGACTCTATAAAGGAAAAAAAGCTTGCATTTTCTTATGTTTCTTCATCATTATTCGGTTAGGATCAAGTGTATGTCAACAATTCATAATCAAGTACATGTGCAAGTGGTGCTGGTGCAAGAAAGCTTCATGTTAACATCAAACCTTTAAACGCTAAAATATTTGGCAAGAACATTGTTATTATTCTTTTCAATTCTTTATGATATGAACCCATGATCATCATACATACTCATTTAGGTATTGTTTGGAGGTGTTTGATAAGTCCAAATCAAGCCTACAAGTATCATGGAAGTTTCACATTCAAAAACCCTTTTCTTTTCTTTATCCTTAATCTTTGTGTCATTAATGATTTGGTACATCCTGAAAATATTATGTCAAATTTGCCCAACTTTAAAAGTTGAAGATCCTATTTGTAATTATGCCAAAACTAAAGTCCCGAACCTAATTTGTAATTCTGGAAAATGCAGATTAGACTGAACGTCTAAAGAACTAGACAGTTCGTTTAATGGTAGACTTTATCATGAAGATTTAAGGTTAGACATACCATCTCATCCGCCTACTTTTTTAGGTGGCCTCGTCTATAGGCTTTCTTAACCACAAAGTTAGGATTAGATAGACCGTTTAATCCACGTACTATAAAAACAACTTGTCTAACCAGTTGAGTCAGCGTAAAATTTGACACACAAACCCCTAACGTGTCAAACAAGTATGGATGATTATCCAGGTGATCTTGGCCTATAAATAGAGAGCAAGCAACGCCCATTTCATGCGAAAACTAGTTCTTGATCATCTAAAGCTAAACCATAACCACAAAACTTAATCCTTGGTGTTCTTAATCAAGTTCAAGCCATAACAAGGTGTACAGACCTTAAGAGATTTTGATCGAGCATTCCAGTGGTATTAGTAGTCATAATAAGTTGTTACTAGGTTGTCGCTAAGCTTGGAAGTAAGGTAACACATTTAAGACTAGTTTAAAGTTCGTTTCTTGATGTTTAAGCCACAATCTAAGCTATATCGATCAAAACTTGGTAAAATGTTGGTGTAGAATCCATCAATGTGTTTTAAGTAAGTATAGAAGCTTAGAATGCATAAACAAACATTAGATTTGTGTTTGAAATTGTTGTTACAAAATTCAGTTATGTGCATACTGTTAGATAGACCATCTAACATTTCAGATAGCCCGTCTAAAGGCAATCACAGACGGGATTGTAGTTAAAGGTTTGGATAGCCTTCCCAATCATTTGATGAAACGAATAAACATTAGACGACCCGTATAAACTCATCTAAACTCATAATGGTCCCACCAGAAAACCACAAGGACTTAATTAGTTTATTTTAAGTTTGAGTGACTCAATGTGGTCCCGCCCACAATCCTAATTCTCTCTTTTAATTATTTTAAATAGGTGAAAGATGGATCGGGGTGAAAGATAACCATTTACACGCTTGAAAATTGATTGGGGTGGATTTAGATGGAATGGTAGAAAGGGAAAATCCCCATTTTGTCCCTTATAGAAGAAGAAATCAAAGAATTGTACATTCTTTATAGAAATCCCATATATGTCTTCCAACTTCAGGCGTTAACAACGAGTTTGCATCCAGACGAACAACAGCATTGACGGGTTTGGAACGGAAATTTTTGTCAACCGGAATCTTGTTTCAATCCCATCAGTGCCACCTCTCACCACCACTTCAACTCCTTCTCCTCCTCGGTCACATCCAATCATAATCCCCTAATTTCGCACATATTCAAACCTTATTTCACCATGGAAGTGGAAGTGAATCTCCAATTTCTAGATTCTGACACTTATAAAACCCTTAACAAACCGTCGTAACCCTTTTATACTCCATGAATTGTCGGTTCTGCCATTTTTCAACATGACGTCACAGTGACAAGAACACCCATGTCAAACTGTCATCACCATTTAAACTTTGCAGCATTACATCGAGACGCTGAGAAAAGTGGCAATGTCATATTTTTACTGGCCTGCAAAACTGTCGCTGGAGTAAAAAAAACATGGTGCTGACAATGAGATTAAACAAACATATCGGTAGAATTTGATTCCAAGGACAATTCTTTGTTTTCTTTTTTTATAAAAAGAGCATTTTTGGGAAATATTCCATGGTGGCAATTTGACGTGGTGTTTATGTGAAGGGACAAGATGGTTAGAGATGTGATGGCCACTCCCACCACCCTATTAATGACATAATTTGAATACTTAATTATGATAAAATGATACAAAGTATTGAAAACTCATTTCCAAATTTAATATATAACACTGAATGCTTTTCTGTGTTCAAAATTGGCCTGAGGCTAAATTAAAAGTCACTTTGTTATTAAAATCCAAAGAAAACATTGTTTTTTATGTTTATATTTATATGGGAAACATCATAATTGAAGAGTTAGATAAGCACGACAAAGACAATTAAATATATTTGAACTTCAATTTAAAAATACAAAAAAGCAAACTTTGTGTAATATCAAATTAATTTCTTTAATTAAAAGAAACAAACAATTAAAGTTCAATACTTATTTAAGTAAAAAGTAAAAGCAATTAAAATGATTAATGGTCAAGAATTAATCATTATTAAAACAAATTGTTTTCTTAAAGGAATGTTGTGTAACCATTTATTATTATATATTAAATTTTAGTGCTAAAATTATATTAGACTGTGTTTTGGGTTAACAAAAAATTACAAAACGCCGTATCACACAGGCAATGAACTTTAATTAACTCACTCTTTAACTATAAGTTATGAGTTAACTAAAAATAGATAAAAAAAAATGTAAAAAAAAAGTAACGGAAGAAGTTTAATTGGTTGTTTTGTGTGATCGACATCCATCAATTTCGATTTATTACTTGTATTCATTTACTTGACTCGGCTTGTATTTAGGTCTCTATCATTAATAAAATCAAGTGTTTATCGGTAATTTATGTTGTTCAATTCATTTTATATTGTTTTGATATTTAATCCTGTTAAACAATCCTTAAAATCACTTATTTCGAGCTTAAAACATGTTTTGGGAATATATATATATATATATATATATATATATATATATATATATATATATATATATATATATATAGGATAAGGATCCTAAGAGACCCTTTGAAAATTGAGAACTTTGAGAACCATTTTGGACCACTACAAACACCTTTGGAAAAAATATTTAAAAAAATCATAAAACAAAAAATAACAAAAATTTTAAAAAAGTAAAAAAACCAAAATTTTTATATTTCATTCTGGTTTCATTAAAAAAATAAAAAAAAACGTCGTATTATACACATATGTATAATTTTATTTAATCGTTAGTTACGTAATATACACATATGTACAGTGTCATTTATCTTAAATTATACACATGTGTATAAAAAATCATGTAAATGTACATATATGTATATATTATACATATGTGTAAATAATTTGGCTAAACCGAGTTTTTTTTTCTTTTTTTTTATGAAACCGGGATGTTAAAATAAGAATTTTGGTTTTTTTACTTTTTTTATTTTTGTGTTTTTTTCTTTATTTTATGATTTTTTTTATTTTTGGGTTTTTTGTGGTCCAAAATGGTTCTCATGGTTCTCAATTTCAAAAAAGTTCTCTCATGATCCTGATCCTATATATATATATATATATATATATATATATATATGATTGATTTCTTTTGAGAACCACTTTGAGTTTTAAGAACTCGAAAGAACTCAACGTAACAATTTATTTTTCGAATTTTTTTTACACATGTGTAATACGTAAGTGATGTACAAAAAATTACGGTATTTTTTTACACACCGAATCGACTTTTTACACATGTGTAACTAACGTTTAAACTTGTGTAATTATCAAAAATACTTATTCTCTCTCATGCTTCATTTTTAATTGAATTTAATCTCAACCACATATTTCATATAATTTAATTAAATGTGTGGTTCAAAATTGAGTTCTTAAAGTTCTTAAAACTCACCATGGTTCTCAAAATAACCCTCCCATATATATATATATATATATGGGTCAAATTTGTCAAAAAAAAATGATAAATCTAGTAAACCTATCTGTTACATAGCGCAACGGGGGTGGTCAAGATGGTGGCACATAGCCCGGCCAATAATGCATATCAGCTTTTTGAGATTAAGTTCGTTTTTACTCGTTTATCATTCAATCTCTATCCAAATCTTGTCTAATGTTCAAATCTTTGATTATGGAATGTTCCTAGATGAAGTTTTATCATAAATCAACTATTTTTATCCCGGATTAACCAAGTTTAATCTCTAATTCATGGTTATCTTATCATTTTTTTAAGTTTCAAAATTGAATTATCTCTAAAGTTATGATAAACTCAAAGCTAAATATGATTCCTATATAAATAAGGGTAGATTGACGTTCATTCTTTGCTACTCAATCGCATTCCTCTCTCACTTTGACGATTCAAGGCTCAATAAGTGTTTTACAAGTTTTGACTTTCAAAAGTCAAACGGGTCTCTTAAGCTTCAGTCATCTCGTCTTTTCCATCAATCCTCGAGTAAGTTTGTGTTTTTATTGTTAGTTAGCAAACCATGAACGAATCCATCATCCACATTCAATGGATTTGTGGGATTTCATGTTCAATTCAATTTCAATTTAGGGTTTATGTTAAGAACTAATTGGAGTTTTTCAATATTTACACTACGAACAGAACACTCGCTTAAGTTTCATTTTCTTTATTTTAGATTAAATCTCAATTTTGTTAACCATTTTTGTTTGGCTTAGTTTAATTTTAACTTTGTAATATTTTATTTATATTTTAGGGCATCTTCAATTTCGGTTTGGTCAACTCGCTTAAGTCGGTCTTCTTCTATTTACTTGTTTTCTTTCACTAGCCAACTTTCTAAGCTGTGTATATCACATCCCTTTTTATTTTTAAATGTTTTTGGGGATAACATGTATCATATAACCTCATTATTATTATAACACATCCTCAACCACAATTCTAATATATGCCTTTATGTATATTGCTCAATCATTTGTTACATGTAATGTGCTAAAGTGTTTATTGTTTTATTGTTGGTGGCCTCATCTTCATCCTCATTAGTAAGATCTTACTCCCCGACTTAGTAGTTTGACTTAGTGTCATGAATAATAGATTTTTAATTGTTATTGTTGCAAGATAATTGTTGTGATTACGCATCTGCATGATAATTGAATTTTTAGTATATTATATATCAAACTGTGTTTTTGCTCACCAACCTTGTGTTGATCAAATATTTATTTTCATACATGTTGAAAGTACTTACATGGGATGAGTGAAGACACGCAAGTAATTGATTGCCTTTAGGATATCAACAAACTAAATAATTGCCAGAATGTTTGTTTGAATTTTATTTATTTGGATGGTGTTATTTGAATATGGTGATGTACGTGTTTGGATTTTTATGAAATTAAATAATTAGTTATTGTCATTATCAATGTTAGTGTCTTGTGAGCTACTATGCAATCAGTTGCGCCCTGACATTTCCACTGTAGGTTGTGGTGTAACAGATTGGTATCAGAGCCGAAAGCTATTAGATACTTGGTTAGATATAACGATCTAGTAACATGCTTAGGGTTACATACTTGCTTATGTGTTTACCCTTATTGTTTATATTTGATTGTTCATAACTTGCCTAATTATTAAATTTTTATAATTGATGTACACACACACCACTCCAAGGTTTTACCTCAACCTTAAAATTATATTCAAAACCATAGTTGTTATTTATTTTAGGAAATTCCTTAAGAAGTCCATTGATTTTTACTTTCCATTCTTCCTTAACATATGGGAATGTGTGACAGATTTTCGTAGTAACTAGAAGGGGGTAATACTATGATTCGGACATTGGTAAAGCAATTCCGATAATCAAAAGAAATATGTTATTCCTTTCCTAGGGGATATTCGAACATAGTATTTGAACTTATAGACCAAAATGAAAATGTTTCTCATACTTCAAATCTTTAAGTAGTCTAGTGGTTATCTTGAATAAAGATAGCTACATTCCTTATTTATAACCGAATTCACGGTGATTCGTGTCTAAAATCATCTTTCTCATTATTATTTTTGATTGAATGAATGAATGAAGTAAAGGGGTGAATCCTAATGTTCACTTCAACCCACTCATCTCATCTTTTTTATAAATTGGAGATCCATGGTGATTCATGGACAACCCCTCCTAAATCCTGATTTTATTTTGAATTTGGATTGTTATGTTGAATAAACATGGTGGTTCATGAAAAAAATCCAATCATTTATATTCAACTATTTCAAAATTTATATGTGGATTAAAACATGAAATCGATGGTGGTTCATGGATGTTTCAATTATTAGATAAAAATTTAAATTTTAAAATTGTTATCATATTTTAAGAATGTTTTAAATCTTCATACCTCAACATCAATCACAACAAGACCTAAAAATAGTGACCAAACTTGAATTATTTTAATATTTTTATTTAATTTTCATAACAACTTCATAAATTTCTTCATCCATAAAATTTCATATTTTGTTCTCATAGAATGTCTTCTGGTCGATACGTTCGTACTGCAAGAATTAAGAACTCCAAGAAGAAGATGACTTCCTACTTTGCCAAGGAGATGCCTAAAATGCTCCCCGAACTCATGATTCAAAGGCAAACCATCAATGCCGCAACCGCAACCACTAATCCCGTTGCTTGTTCCTACAAACAATTCACCTCTGCTAACCCGCCCAAGTTTGTTGGAGTGAAGAATTGTACTGTCTTTCTTCAATGGTTTGAACACATGGAGAGCGTTTTCCTCCATTGCCAATGTCCCGAGGACAAGAAAACCACTTATGATTTGAGTGTCTTCGTATTGAGAGCCCTTACTAGGTGGAACAATGAGATATAGCCTCGAGGATCCAAAGTCGCCATGACTATGTTGTGGGACGATCGCAAGGAACTCATGCGCACAGAATTATGCCCAAACACGAGATACAAGGTTGGAAGCTGAATTTTGGTTACTTAAGAAAGAAAGCGGTCGGTGATAGTGACACAATAACCGCTTCCATGAGCTTAGTTTGTTGGTTCATCACTTGGTCACTCCCCTCTCACGTGCCATTGAAAAATACATAAGCGGGTTGCCCATGCAAATTCAAGACTCCGTCTTGAGTAGCAATCCGCAAACCCTTCATGTTGCCATCACTCTTGTTGCTACTCTCACCGAGAATCACGTTAAGGTCGGGACCTTGACGAGGAAGGCCGTGACCGAACACGCAAATGAGGTAAAGTCTGAGTCATCTTCTAAGCCCAGTAACCATGCAAACTACTACTCCATCAACAAAAACAAACGCAAGGCCAATCAACGCAACTACGTTTTAACCCAGTCCAATCCACTAATGCCTCAAGCCCAACAAGCCTATCCCAACAAAAAAACCTTATATCAAGCCTCACCCGTTGTGCACCACTTGTCAACGTCATCATCCCGCTTACTTTACATGCCGGTTGTACTTCAATTGCAACCGTTATGGTCACCTTGTCAATACTTGCCGTGAAGTTACGCGTGGACAAACCACTCCACAACGATTCGTTCCGCAAAACTCTAAACCTCGTTTGCTCAACCTAATCCTCCCCCTAGGGCTTGCTATAATTGTGACAACTCTAATCATCTCCACAATGCCTGTCCCCGACTCGCTTTGCTCACCAAGCACAAGTTATACCCGATCCTTATTACACCACTCAAGCCTACCAAGTACAAACCTACCAACAAGTTCCACAACCCGTTGCTCCTCAAGTTCCTGAACTCATGGCTCCAATGCAACCGGTTCAAGCTTCTGCTATCAAGCTCCATCACTGAACCAAGCCGCTCAAGAAACCCAAGATGCTCGTGGGCGTGCTTTCATGCTTAATGTGAAGCCCAAAACTCTAATGATGCGGTGAACGGTACGTTTCTTTTAAATAATCATTCTGCTTTGATTTTATTTGATTTGGATCACTCACAGGTTACTGACCCACCTGATATCTCCATTCCACCATTGGGAGGAAATCCACATATAGGTGAGAAAACCACATGACACAATCCCCCCCCCCCTGCTACTTTTTAATTAAACAGGTTGACTTGTCAACCCGTTCAAAATATGAATAAAAAAATGTATTATATTGTTAACATGTTTATGGCTCGTTTAACCTTACCACAACTCATTTACATCCCTTGATGTCTTGTTTACAACTTTAATTCAGTTTAAACTCATTAGAAGTTTTGTTTTGGTTACATGATCTTACATAAGAAATATAACGAGTTCGGTGTCTATTTAGAACCAGCTCGTTTTCAATCATGATGGTGAACCATACTCAAAGCTTTTGGTTAGTAATTGAAGTTTGATTCCTTACCTAAACAGCGACATATCATTAAATGGAAAACAAAAATATCCAAACTTAAATTGAATGGCACTAGCATGGATCATGAATAGAAATGGACCATGAATGAGCTGTCCATTGTGCTTTCGAATTAGTTCTCCGATTTAATTAATAATATATATGAACCGAGTTTTACACACACGAGTAATTTGAAGCTTCATGGAAGACCATCATATCTTCAATTTGATGTATTATAATTAGTTAAGTAAATTCATAAGAGTATACATAAATCACTATGACATACTTCAAAACAAAAAAGTATCTAATATACATTGTATTAGAATTGATTTTGAATGCGGATAAAAACATCTACAAATTAACTATAAAAAAGATATTTTGTTAAAAAGGTTAATGTATTAGATAAATAATACAAGAAATTGACTTCGACTCGTAATAAACTACTAAACAAACACATTTAGTTTCGACTGTCACCCAATTGAGAAAGTCACTACAAATTGTCACTGTTTTTGTGATGACATACATGGACAGACCCGCTATATATGATATGGATTTTTTTAATTGTTTTGTTTTTATACGTAAAGTATATTCGGTTATGTCACTGACTCCGAAATCATTGAATGCCTACACCATATTCTATCAAACATACTTAAAAAGAGCAATATACACATGCTGTGTTTAAAAACAGAGCGAAAAGCATAAACCGAGTTTCAAATTTGATTTATCTGATTATTCTTTTTAAATGGTTTTTGAATGTTTATTACCTTTTTTCTGGATTATTATTACATCAAAACTTCATCAAAGCTTTTAATTTTACTTGCTGTAACAACAATGTACCATTATTTATGTTACACACAAACCGAAAATTCAGGCTTCAAGTTGACATATATCCAATTATAAAAAAAATACTTGAATAGAAATAAATGATGGATCCGTCACTTATGGAAACCACTGCGACGGTTTGTCTAACGGGCTAATTTCCATCACAAACCCTTGAAGATTAGGGTTATTAGTTTAAAAAAGATCGGTGCTAGACCCAAAACTAGTAATTAAGAAATTTGGAAAAAGATATTAAAAAGCTTGTGTTAAAACCATCACCAATTTTTTATTTAATAACTAATATATATATTAAAAAGGGAATTACATCCCTCTAACAAAATCATTATTCATTTTATAATATTTTATTAATTATTAGAACCATTAATTCACTAATCATAATTTCATAAATAAAAATAATAGTGTTTACTTCCTTTATTATATTATTTTTATCAACTAATTAAAATATTTAACCAATTATATTTTTAAACACTAAACTTGGACAAGTGTCGATTTACATATCTTATTTTTTGTTAAACAATTTTCTTAAACTTTGCTTTCATATTTTTTATAGTTCGTCTTTATAATAACCGGTTTTTTTTTATTTAAAAATATCTAATCGTCGCATTGTTTATATCCGCGTTTCAACGTTTGATACCTAGCTCGCCTTTAAAATATTTTTTTGGATTACTAATTTATGTTTACAAATTTGTGTTGGTACCGCTGATACGAACGAATTTGTGTTGGTTCGCAACAATAACATGCCGGTCTTTTTGGTTCCACATATGAAAATTTGTTGTATTTTGGCATTGACGGGTTTATTTTTTTTTGTTTAGTTTTAATGCCGTAACTTGATACAGACTGACTTCGCATCGACTTGCAGCGAGTTTATGGTTTAACATTTTTACTTATGTTTTTTTGTTAGATTTAACGGTCCCGTCGTGAAGCGTGGGTCCTAAATCCTAGTTCAATATTATTAACCAAATCAGCCGTTAAAACTATCACAACACGTATTCAATATTCTCCAATTCTAGTGGTTTATATAGCGTTTCCCAACAAAACCTAGTGTGGATTTTGGTTGGAATCCAACGAATTCGTTATGGTGATGTTCACACGTCTTTAAGAACCTTGATCCATCCACTACCTATTAGACAAACACCACAAAGGAAACCACCTCTAAGTCTTAACTCTAACTAGTCCATTTCAGTTGTCTGCCCGTACACGGGTCTACCCTACCAACCCACCACTACGCCTGCATGCACACATTAATGGACACATGGTTCCTATCTTGGGGTTAATTTGGCTAGTTCTCATCCAACCATGCATTGCTCAGTTTTTCTAGATGGAATAAACACATATTAGGGTCGATGGTTCGCTCGTAACAAAAAAGTTGCTTTAGTAGAGTAAATCTATAGGGGTTCAGGGTTGATCTTCATAAGAATGCAAAATAATAAACGAATACACTAGGTGCATTTTTGGAACAAGTATTTGGGTCAGAACTCGGACTCTCGATCCAGCTAGCAATCACGATATCTCTTTGATCATGAAAAGCATTGATCAAGAAGCTATTTGTCTCGGTCTAAAAGCTTTGAAAGTCTTAAGGTAATATGGAGATAATGTAGCTATTAAGGTGTATCAGGAAGTAAATCTTGCTTGTTAACATCTTTTGTTCTCGCTAAAAAACAATTAAAACTCTTCGTGTTGCTTGAGTTTTATGTGCTTGTGTACACAATATATAACCACAATAAGTTCATAACTATGCTCATGACTATATAACTTTTGGGATCCAAGTTATTATGTTACGGGCTTAATATTTGTTTACTATCCCTAGTTCATTCTTTAAAAAGCAAATTAGATTTTAATAATCTCATCTTTTGGAGTCTTCCGATAATAATCTCACATCGAAAAATAGCTGTCACCGGTCCTACTTTTCACATTAGTTGTTTTCATTGAACTTATGTTAATATATATATATACTTAACTTTGTTAAGTTTTTTTCTCGAATTTCAAACTGATCTTTTAGGGCTTTTAATCGTAAGAAAGATACGAGTCGCCTAATATAAAACTTACCTCGATATGGTGCCCCAAACGACTTGATTTTTTTAATTGGAAGTTTAAACACCTGAATTGAAGCCCGTTTCGTTGTTTGGAACACCGTTTCAAAGTAAGTTTTAGATCAGTTGACTCGTATCCTCGCTCTGATCAAAAGCCCTAAAACATCAGTTTGAAATTTGGAAAAAACTTAACGCAGTTAAGTCTTTTTTAACGGATATTCATTGAAAACAATTAGTGTGAAAGGTGAGACTGGTGACAATTATTTTCTAAAATAAGATTACTATCGGTCAATTGCAAAAACGTGAGACTATTAAATCCAATTTGCCTTCTTTAAAATGGGATGCCAAATCAGTGCACTTTCTGATCATAAAAGTACATGAATATGTATACGCGTATAAATTACTCACACTACGTGTAATATGCAACAACTAAATACGACATACTAAATGCATCTTTTTTAAAAGACGAGTAATTCCGAATTTTGAAAATTATCAAACATTAGTACTCACTCGGGGTTCAAGCTATAAAAGACACCTAAGTTTTGTCCTGTCCTTAAAGCACATATTAATATCGACCATTTGGTATCAACTTAAGGTAAGATCTAATTCTTATGTAGTAGACACTTTCGTTTATTTATAAACATCCATTTTTTTTATAACACCTTCAAATTCAAATGCAGTATTTAAGTAATAAGAAATGAAATTTAAAGGTGACCTATTATCAAACTCATCATGTAAAAATAGTATAATGTTAGAAAGATTAATTATTGACCAGTTGTAATATACTCCTAAAAAAGAGCCAACTACAATAAACGTTGGTATATCAAGAAGACGTAATAGAAAAACACTTCGAATTGTTGATTAACCCTAGACAAATCTCACATTGGCTGTGGACATGAGAGATGTTGGTTCATAAGGTATGCTTTGACTATTAAATCATCCACGCGTTTTAAGTTTAGTTGGTTGCAAAACATAGGAAAACTCTACAGTTATGCGTCTTCAGGTTAAAGTAGTAATAGGATGAGTAATAGGATGAGTGACATCCTGGGAAATATCCATCAGAGCAACAAAAAACAAATCCGTGAGTTCTTGAATGGGCCATCACTTGGGGACAGAACAAACAATATTAGTGCTGGTGGTACGATGGGATCAGATGGTCCGGGTGTTACACTTCGTTTATTAATTCGTTGCGACATTTTATCAAACGGTAAATCAAATAAAGTGTTAAGCAGTGGATTGGTGCAATACTAAAGGACCAAGTCCCAACGATTTTGTGATGCTTGACCAAAATTAATGCTTCAGTATGGTAGGGATAGTTTCAATGTAACACGTAAGTCATTAGTATGTTGCTTGTATTTCGTTTATTTACGTCTTTAGTTTGTTTTAGTTGTTCGGTCGGCATAGTACTGTTAAAACATCGTGAGCGAGTCTTAGAAGACGGGGATAGCCTTTTGGTCTTGTTGTATTAGAGCAGTACATAAAATAACTTTTATTAATGTAAAGCCAAATGCCATAAAGACGTTATCGGGAGTGTGCCTTGATTGTTCTAACATCTTAAAATACGTTGAAGAGCTCGACATATCCCTTCATAGTCTTTTTTTCAAAAGCATATATACGAGAGTGAGGAATAAAATTCTCTTTCAGATTAACAAGCGGTACGGCTGTTCATCTTCGAAAATATATATATTTCTAAATTTTCATGCCGTGGCAAGGTCTTCTTCGAGAATCGTTAAAATTTTTGAGCCTTAAGTAAAATCGTTTTTTGTTAGGTTTAAACAAATTAAATTTTAAATGGGCTTTTACTTGGTTATGATTTGGGTTGTGCAAAAAAATTTCTTATAAAAATAGGCTTTTAATTAAGTTAAGTAATTGAGTTTAAACATTAAAAATACATTTTTTTTTGCATAAACACACACACACACATATATATATATCTATGTAATTCAGGCATAATATTGAGCATTGATGCCTTTACTAATATATATATATATATATATATATATATATATATATATATATATATATATATATATATATATAATTCGGGCCTACCGAGTGATTGGGCTGAGGATTGTCCACCACCCTGCCCCACTTCAAAGTCGGCAGAGTTGGTTATATTAGTCTTGTTTCGTAAAGAGTGTCCAAACAGGAAAGGGGGTTGAAAAGATGAATAGAATCAATGGAGATGAATGGGCATTGATGCCTTAAATAATTATCGGATCAACCAGATACATTGAGATGGACCGGATAAATTTCAGGAGGATTCTTATAAGTTAAATGCTTGAGAGAAGTTTTGATGAGTGTTAACTCTATAGATTAGGCCACTTATGTCCAATGGGTCAATTGGATTCCCTCGAAGGTTAATTAATTTGTTTGGCGTTTGATGAGAATTAATTCCCGCTCAATCCCATATACTTAATGCATGTGTTATGTTAGCTAAGAAGATGCATATCTCGTCTTTCCTGTTGCAGTTTATCGATTGAGATTTACAACTATTTTGATCATGGTGTGGATTATTGAACGTATCACCTCTAAATCATTATGAACCCTACTCTACTTTTCTTGTTGGTGCGTCTTAGCTTTAAAATGTTTCAAGCTCAGGTACTGTGCTTTTGTTTACCCGATTATTTGATTTAGAAAGCTAGAAACACGCTAACTTCAAAAAACACACTTGCTCTCTTTTGAAGACAATGGACGAAATCAAGCTCTTAATGTTTCATTGGATAAAAAGTAGGGTTGTGTTTAGTTTTTTTTTAAGAACGACGGTATATTATAAGAAAGAAAAAAAAAAGCTACATAACGGCAAGATTAGTTGTCATGATTGGTGTTCTTCGTTTCCCTTTTCTTATTAACATGTACTGACTTTGCTACAATCATGCTAGTTTTTTTTCTTTTTATGTAATTACCACCGTTTCAAAGAAAAATCTAAGCGTCACATAGGATGAAAAAAAAACCATTAGCATTGAAAATGGTTTTAAGGTGTAATAACTATGTTGAGATACAAATTGATGGTAAAAGTCGTATATAAGTGATGATAAGAAAAGAAAGCATGGTGATACTACAGTTGGCTCACTAGCATTTAATGTATAAGATTGAAATATCACATGAGGAATAGAAGACGTGATCCCATAGGCGATATTGACCACAAATGGTGAGGGTGGGAGATACTTTTCGATGATAGTGAAGTCTTTTTATTTGATTTATAAAGGGCTTTTATTTTATTTATTTTAATCTCTTATATAGTAGATTTTGAACTCTCGACTTGTGTAATTAATCAAATTTATCCATATAATATATGTTGTTGCATGAACTTTTTTAATCATGTTTATATCGAACACCAAGTATACTTTAATAGTATTTTAAACTAACTTCGTCTATTTTTTCTATCGAATTTGAAATGTCTGATTTTTTAGCAGTAATTATTATTATTATTATTTATTTATTTATTTATTTTATTTTACTTTTTACCTGTTTGAAATGATGACTTCTTTTATATATGAAGTGAAAAAAAAGAGATCTTTGTAAAGTTAATTTCTATAAAAAGACACCTTAACTTGGAACAATAATTTCTATAACTATAAAAAGACACCTTGAAACGTTTGAATGCTAAAATATCTCAGCCAAAAAAAATATGATTTTGATAAATTGTGGGTAAACATATCCGAGTCACATTAAAATCTCAAAATCGTGGTAAAAAAAAGTATTATAGGTTTAGAAGATATGTATTTAATGCACTAATTTAGCGACCCCTTGAAGTGACACAAGAAAGAAAATCAACAACATGGACCCCTTGAAGTGACACAAGAAAGAAAATCAACAACATGTTTCGATTGTCACATTTGGCGATTGTCTGTAAGCTGTCATCAATGTAAATATTTATACTTTATTTTTCACACATATATCTCGGGAATTTGCCTATTTTCCTCACCGAACTCTTAAACATTATGATATTTATATTAAAAAATATTTATATTAAATTAGTTAGGCTTGGGAGCTATAGTTAAGTAAAGAGAAGCAATATGGTGTTAGTGGATAAATTATCTAATGATACGATTATAAAAGAAAAAGAACAGTATCAAATTCAGGTGAAAGAAACTGTCGGTGTCCCTAATTATTGTTCAAACACACACCATCAGACAAGTATAGTTGATGACAAACAATAAATTAACCAACCTAATAATTAAATTAGTTTTGGCATCATAATGGTTGCTAAATTTAATATATACCAAATAACTCAACAGATAATTATATTTGAAGCACGTACTAAGATATTTTTTTACCGGCAAATACATGCGCTCTCCACTCTATACATATATACTCTATTCCTAAAATCACCACAATACTTTTCACTTTTGGTTTGCAGTACATCATCTTACTACCATCATCTTACTAAGCCTTTAAACTAAGACTATTGATGTCTAAAATCAACATATTCATTAGAGTGAAACATATAAAAAAATTATAGGTGAAAGGTACTGGGCTTTATGGCTCAATTTAAAAAAAAAATGTATAGTTGGTCAACTTATAAATCTTCAAATAGGACTAATTGGTTTCGTTTATGGTTTAGACTAAAAGTCGACCATCAAAAACCATATATATTGAAGTTGAACAGGAGATCTTCCCATTAAGAGTTAAATCCTTAAAAGAAAACCCTCCTTAACAGTCTCTTTTCAGTTTATTATATTATTAGATATATACCAATATTGATTCATTGTCACAAACAAAATATCCTTTTAGAGTTTTTAATGCAATGTGATTTTTTTTTTGTAGGTTCACGGTTCACAAAAAGCATATGACTATATGAGGTCTTTAATGAGTTAGAAATCTCAAATATGATAAATTAGGATTTTCATACTAGTTATGCAAGTAAGGTTTCATCTTTTCATGGATAAAGAACTCAACGGCCTACACAATTACTGTTGGTTAAATGTTTTTGCATCAAAACATGACAAATGAATAACAACCAACTTTGTGGTTATTTAAGTTTTAGTTTTTTCCTATATTTTAATTATATTGGACTTGTATGTTTGTCGTACATACATATAATTTATGTAGAAAATCTAATTAGATATGATTGGAGATTTTAAACATTGAGATAATGTTAAGCATGGGATTAATATAATAAAAATCATGCTACTATATATATATATATATATATATATATATATATATATATATATATGCCACAAAGGAGTGGAAATTAATTAAGATATCCCACAATAATTAGTTTGGTTCTTCATGCCCAGTTGCCCACAGGTTGCTTTATCTTAAATACTCTCTAATTCATAATTAAAAAAAGGTACAAAAAAAAAAAAATTACTCATTATTGTATCGTTTGGCATGTCTTGTCCTTTTCTTTCTTTTTGATAACCATGTACAACAAAATTAGTTTACACGATCATTGACAAATCTATATTACTGATGTGACATCGTTAAAAAATAGTTGTATTTCCGGTATTTATTAAAAGTTAACACACAATTTACTTCACTCACCACTACTTCTCACTAACACCTTTTTTTTATATACAAATCATATTATCAATATCAAAGCAATTACATTTCATGTTTGACAGTCGAAATATGTAACTATATCCCATCAAAGTTATCGATTCAAACATATATAAGAGCCATTTATAATATTAAAATATACTTTATTTTATATTTTTATAAATAGGCATATAAAATATTTTAAATGTTAACAAATAAAAGTAATTAGAGAATATAATTACATGATAAATCAAATATATTTTTATTTCGAACTATGAACTTCTATAAACAACGGCCGAAGCCACCAATAACCTCGACAACTTGGAGGACATCCAACAAAAAACAGGTAACGACTTACATCAACGAGAATTTACACCAAATAGACCAACTTAACGACATACAATTCGACCCGCATTTAAACCAAAGAACATACTAGGATTTAATGTCGCTAAGAATGTCTTCATCCTTCTCCTCCTTTCCTTTGAAAAGCCTGTCGTTACGGACCTTCCATATTCTCCAACAAGCAATAGCGATAATATCGTGAAGGACTTCCTTTTCATGAGCCCCCAATCCCAAGTGTAAGTGCAATTATAATAAGCCTCTAACTGAGAAGGCAAATGAAAGACCTTGTTCCGGATCATATACATCATCATATGTGTGTAAAATGATACGATACAGATCGATAATATTGTGTTTATTATACTATATCATATTGTGAAATAATATAATAAAGGAATGGCTAACACATAATCACTCATAATAATCACATATTGATATAACATTAAAGTATACAATGATCTCTCTGATCAGATTCTCTCCAAAAACTGTTACAAATATGACATTATAGCATCTATTCATACATGTAGCCTATGGACCGCATAAGTCTCCTGGCATATAAGACTTATACGCTGGCTTATACTTATACGGATCTTAACAGATTTTAATGTTGACACTTTCAGTCCTTTAAATATACAATAATGATAGATTAAGCCCATAAGACCTAGCATTAGACAATAATTCTCTAACAAACCCTCCCTTGAATAATGCTAGATCTTTGAAAATTGTAATTTGCAATTCCAAAACTCTAATTCCGATTTGTACATATAGTAGACCTTGGTCATATCAACTTCAAAATTTGGATCTATCAAATTACCCATGGCTGCTTGACAGCACCCTAGGCACCCGAAGATTCATTTTGTTGACCTTGGTCGAATCTATAGTAGCGATGGTGAATAAAATTTTGAAGAAAACGCCATCATAGATTCAGGTCACCTGTCCAATACTTGGACATATGATATTATGAGAAGTAAACCACCATCTTGCGGATATTAGACTTGAACTGAATTCGTGTAACCATTCTTTCGTCCTTTCCTTGCATACCCTTGAGCAAACCATATCTTCATCATCATCCGAATCATCATCATTTGAATCCTCAATAGCCATCTGCACTTCCAAACAAAACACAATAAAGTACCTAAGTTTTACCTTTTACACAAATAAGAATGAAAAATTTCACCATATTTTGATTAATACACAAGCTGTTGAATATATGATCTAACAATTAACAGCAATTACATATTTAACACCTCACATTCCAACTTCCGAAAGATCCATTTCAATGATTTAACACACATGCAATGTAATATATGATTATCGGATATACATACCTCGAGATAGACAGTTTTAGTGAAGATTTTAACTTGAAACAGAAACCGAAGTTTATTTAAAGATTGATCAATATGTAGAAGATATAAACTGAGGGTTGCATCAATCAAATCTGAGTATTAATACGATCTACCTGTTTGTCGGCACATCTCGAGACTCACGTCTACGGTATCCCACTACCATCTAACTGATATTATATTATAAACCATAATATCTCCGTATAAGTATATTACTTATACGCCATATAACTATTTGACTTATATGCCACGTATTTGACTTATACGTTGAAACTTTCAAACAACATCATGATAAATTTCACACTTCCAATCTCAATCAAGTCCAAATTAATGACCTTGATGAATCATCTTGAATTTTGACCACAATTTTGAACAATTTGGATTATAAACGACCATTATCATATTTTCGAACTTAATCAAGTCCAAATTAATGACCTTGATAAATTCACTTGAACATTAAATCTCAATTTTGAAAATCTTTGCCAAAAACAACCACTCGATTCAGATTCTCATATATCCAGACCCGATTCACCACTCACCAAAATCGAAAATAATAAAGAAATGTAAAATATTTTTTGTTTATAAACGAAAGATGTAATAAAAAAGAAAATATTAAAAAAACATATTTTTTTGAGTTGAGAAAGGAATCATATTGATCGATCTGTTCTTCCATCACGGTTTTATAGTTCAGCTTTATTATGTCTGATGTTAAGCCGGTCATTGGTATTATTGTTCACTTAAACTTTTATAACAAAAAATTCAGAGACATCAGTGATATGATTAAGGTTTAATTAAGCACACATTATCAGAACATGATTAGATTCTAATATTGATTCAGGCTTATTTTGATTTTTACCATGTCACCCCAACTTGACTTAAACCTTAGAACCAGCAGATCAAAACATTTAAAAAATTTTAATTTGGCAATCATAGCAACAATTTTCCACAATAAGGCATACCCCCGTTATCATGCAATACCCTAAGTTTCTTTTACCAAGGATGAGTATGCACGATTTCATCTGTCGGCTTGCAGACATAATTGGTATTAAGGATGAGTATCCCCTAGTGTCCGTTTCTTATTGGTATTAAGACGCTTGCAAGGGAGGAACAATTTATGACTAACAACGTGTTTTGATCAAGTTAGCATTGAAAGTTGTACGAAGTACAAAGTGACAGGGTTCGCTCTTTTGAGCACGATTTTAAATATTCACCGAAATGAATACCCAAATGAAAAACCGCATAAAGATCTCAATGGCTCCAGAAACCTAGTGTATCCAATCAATATAGGATTTAAGGCCATTAAACCATACACCGTTGAAATGTAGACTGTGTACTAGACAACTAAAATACTTTATTAACACTTTATTTTTGTGATCTACTGAAACATAAGGCTTGAGTATGACAGACTATTACATTTCTGCCTTCATTACCAAGACTTTTTCTAGAATGCTAACCCATCTTTCAATTAGGCTAGCTATGTTATATCACTTATTCCCTTACTTTTTTGTTTAAAAGCCTACCAATGCACTTAACATTAAGCAATAGACTTCTATACTTAGTATTTCTAGTACTTGGGAACAAGATCATCAATGTACTATCATTTTCCTTTTATGCTCCAAAATTTATTTTGAGGAGCATTTTCTATTGTTTTTGTATTTTTCACATTTTTCAATGTTTTTGGATTTTATACCTTTTCAAATGTTTTTGGCTTTTTAGGATATATAACACTCAAAGTACACAATGATCTCTCTCTAATCAGATTCTCTCCAAAAATTGTTACAAATATGACATTATAGCATCTATTTATACATCCAGCCTACGGTCCGCATAAGTCTCCTGGTGTATAAGACTTATACGCTGGCTTATACTTATACAGATCTTAACAGATTCTAATATTGACACTTTCAGTCCATTAACTATACAATAATCCCAGATTAAACCCATAAAACCTAGCATTAAACAATAATGCTCTAACAACAAACACAAAAGAGGGTAACTTACACCACAAAATTAGAGCTTCTAAAACTGCCGAAGCCAAGTGACACTCGGTGTAAATGTGATTAGTTTTTTTAGCATCGTAGTTGCAAAGAACACATGTATCATCTGGGACCTGACTGTTTATTTTAATTAATGCCATTTTAATTAGGATTTTGTTCATCTCCTCCCTCTAAAAATGAATAATACACTTGGCCAGAAGCGACTTGCTCCAAATCAAATATTTCAACTTAGTAAATGCAGCATATCTAAGTATATAATATGAGGCTTGAAAATCATAAAACTTCTGACATTTATCATGTGTATAGGAAAACAAGGTACAACTGAATTATTAAAATATACAAATCCATTATTAAGATTACTGTAACATGAAATTCACCAGAACTTGAATGTCAGTCACTTCAGTAGAATAACTCTCCGCAGCACCAACCATTTCTTATTAAGACTATAAGTTTAGACTTCAGGCTGATGTGCGTACTAAAAGTTAGCAACACTAACTTGCCGAGTGAGTTTTAAGTCAAAACAGTCATTCATAACAATTGTCAAAACAGTTTAGACTAATATCGCATAATTGTCTGAAGGCATAAACCATAACATAACATCGAATCTCGTGTTTCTATACTTTTAACATGTTTAAAACCCCCCTTTGAATTAGAATAAGATGGAACTAAGTTATCACAAATAGTAGTTTTTGCACCACATAGTTTTTGCATGGCCTTTGCGAAAACTCTATAAATGCGAAAGCTAGGGGCATGAAATAATTAGTCTAAGAGAAAACTTGGTCTAATGCAATAACTGAATACAAAGCAATAACTGGCCTATAAGCATAAACCTACAAGCTAAGAGAAAACCTCATGAAAAGCAAAAACCTTCTTTTTTTTTTTCTTCGTAAAACCCCTGATTTCCATAACTGAGTTCCAAAATCTCACATTCTAATGTTTTGAATCAAAATTGATACTTCAGTGATATAAGGGGGTTCAATATGCAATATCCATGTGCTTTTATCTCATTTTTATCCGTTAAATATAATTTTCTATCCAAAATCGTACCTTAAACATGTTTAACTAGTATAGAACAATACCATTTTAAAACAGTTATTTTGTGTATTTGAAATGGTTTGGAAACCGTTATAAATGTTGCGTTGCAAATGAAAGAATATGATATTAAAACGGTTTAACAGCCGGTGTGTTATATATAGACGATCGTTAACGCTTAACGGTGGTGCTAAAATTTACAATGGGCCTCAAACCGGTCTATATTTCTAAATTACAACGTATAAAAACTGTTGTAAGTTAACCTTAATGATGGTGCTAAAAATTTACAACTAACATCAAACCTGTGTATATTATATATTGTAAATTACAACGTAAAAAAATCGTTGTACATTGGGGACATTGTTAAAACCGGTGTTATAACAACATGCACAAAACCGGTGTCTATAATTGTTTTGGGATGTTAAACGTTTATTACAATAGCTGCAACGTCACAGTATAATAAAAATACTTATTCATCCGGAAGAATATATATTTCAAAAATATTACATATTCCCTAATACATTGATATATACAAATCAATATATAATTATATATTCCCAAATACAACCATAATATACACAAATATCAAGCATGCTTTCATAATCTTAAATTGAGATAACGTTATAACAAATATTTAAGTTACAATATATAATAAATGTAAGGCCTCGTTACCGGTGTCTCGCATATGGATGTTGGATTTACTAATAAACACAGCTCATACTATCACAGTTAATAAAACATTCGCGGAATATTAAAACATTCAAACCATTACATTACATGACCATTAATCCTTGTCTTAACGAGCATTTCAATTATTTGAACATAAAACATTGTCTTTTAAATATCATAACGTAACACTTCATTGAGATGCCAGTGCCTTCAAATCCATGCCATGTGCTTCCTCTCAAGCAAGTTGCCTCATTCTACTCACCTGCGTGCATACTAAAAGTCAGCTACGCTGAGTGAGTTCTAGTTAATCAGACGACATACATTACATTCACATACTGACATATGCACCCAAAGGTACATACTTTATATTTACTTACATGCTTACATACATTCGTACTTTCATCCTTTCTTTCATACTTACGTAATACTTCCATTCGTACATATACGTTTTAATGAGCATTTCGCCCTATTAACTTCGCCGATATTATTAGGGTCGGTTCCCTACATTCACCGATACTATTAGGGTCGGTTCCCTACATTCGCCGATACTATTAGGGTCGGTTCCCTTCATTCACCGATACTATTAGGGTCGGTTCCCTACATTCGTACTACAATAACATACCTGTGTTTTACATACTTTCATTGACAATATATGCAATCTCGAAAGAGAGTTCATGTACCTTCAACATATCATACATACATTATTCATGCATCATATATATTCATACATACATCATTCATACATCACACATATCAATCATACCTTTAACTACCACTTGACGGCACATGCAATATCCGAAGATCGTTCACACACCGTCAAACAATTATCATACATAAATCATACAAGGCATACACTTACCACCTAAGGTAAGTGTATTAACTATCACATCGAGTATGCACACAGCCCCGAAAACATAACAAGGAAGTGTGGCTAGAAACTCACCTCAATGCGGTTGCGTTCACCATTTACGGTTATTCCCCTATTTTGCTGTGCACGACTAACTGTATAACAATTACGCATATTAATTACTATCACTATCCATATCGTATTTCTAGTCCAATTATAACCCTCAACGAACGGGGGTCCCGGGGCAGCGCCCCTGGCAGCGGGGTCTAGGGGCGGCAACCGCTAGCAGGGTTCAAGGGGAAGAGCCCCTGGCTAGGGTCGAGCTGCCAGGTCAGCTTGGAAAATTTTTATTTCCATTAACTGTCTTAACACATTTTCTATTAGAATTTTGAATCATTAATTAATTTACTAACTTAAAACTTCAAGGGCTTCTTTGTAATTAAATCATTCTTTTTCTAAGTTTAGGGACCATTCTGTCCTTTTGTTAAACTTCTAGTTTGTTACATTGCTCTTAACGAATTGGCTTATCTTAGCGAACTGGTCTTTGTAGCGAATTGAACCCTTTAATGAACTTGTTATTAAATGAACTGGACCTTATAACAAACTGGTCCTTTGACGAATCATTTCATGTAACGAATTGGACCCTCCAATTCGTTATCTCCTTTAACGAATGACTAAACGAATCAAGGGTGATTCGTTATCTTTTCTCTTAACGAATTGAAAATGAACTGAAGCTAGTTCGTTATGCTCCCATAGACGAATCAGCTAACGAATCACCTTTTAATTCGTTAAGTTCCCGTTAGCGAACTACGGTTAGGTCAGAGAATGTTAGAAACATTCTCTGACATTCCCTTCCTCGTATTAACTTTTCCGGCGGGTTCGCCGGAAAAACGGGTTTTAACTCGTTTTTCACCGTTTTTCGTCCCGTTCGATCCAGATCTGAGCTAGGGTGATCCCTAAGCTCATCTTAGGTTCGGTTTATACCCGATTCCATCTGGATCTCATGACTTAAAAGGTTTAACGGTGTCGGCTCGTCGTTTCGTGACCATAACTAACGGGTTTAACATCATACTATCATTACCTTAGGTCGGGATCGATTCTTCTTCTATGTTCGGCTAGAGAGAGAGAGAGAGAGAGACTAGAGAGAGAGTGCTTAAGTGTGTGTTTTGATGGTGTATGGAATATGTGTGAAATGAAATTAAATGGGTGGTTAAAGGTATATATATTTATTGATCATGGGCTTAAGCCCATGGTCTTTCCTTCTTTCTTTCATAACCCAAGTCCATAACCCATATCCATTTATCCAACACTAGCCCGACTCATAATAACTTGTATTTTCATTTATTAACCGAAAATAGAAAAACGGGATGTTACAAGTCTTCCCTCCTTAAAAAGGTTTCGTCCCCGAAACCTAGCTATTACATAAACAAAATTGGATAAAATTTGCGCATCTCTTCTTCAACTTCCCATGTAGTATCCAATCCCTTGCGATGCTTCCATATCACTTTCACTAGTGGGATAACTTTATAACGAAGCTGTTTTTCCTTGCCGTCAACTATCTCGATTGGTTGCTCAATGTAGTTTAACTATTCATCAACCTCAATGTCCATTAATGGCACGTGCGACGTGTCATCAGCCAGACATTTTCTCAGATGAGAAACATGGAAGGTTGAGTGAATTCCTTCTAGCTCTTCAGGCAATTCCAGCTTGTAAGACACTTCACCTACACGATCCATAATCTTAAACGGTCCAATGTACCTCGGACCCAACTTTCCTCTCTTCCTAAAACGAATAATTCCTTTCCAAGGAGAGACCTTGAGCATCACCTTGTCACCAGCGTTAAACTCAATCGGTCGTCGCCGCTTATCGGCATACGACTTCTGTCGATCTTGAGCAGCCTTCATCCTTGCTTTAATTTGATCAAATTTTGAAGAAGTTTTGTTGAACAACTTCCAAACTTCCCATCTCTTTTTTACCAATCTCTCCCCAACATATCGGAGTTTTACAACGTCTTCCATACAACATCTCGAATGGTGGCATACCAATACTTGAATGGTAGCTATTGTTATAAGAGAACTCTGCCAGATGCAGTTGATCATCCCAACTCCCTCCAAAGTCTAAAACATAAGCACGTAGCATATCCTCAAGGGTTTGGATCGTCCTTTCAGACTGTCCATCTGTTTGAGGATGATACGCCGTACTGATGTTCAATATTGTTCCCATAGCTTCATGGAACTTCTTCCAAAACCTCGAAGTAAACCGAGTATCTCTATCAGAAACGATCGAAAACAACACTCCATGCTTAGATACAACCTCTTTAATGAACAAGCTTGCTAACGTCTCTCAAACGGTCCACAATCACCCAGATGGTATCATGATTCTTAGCTGTACGAGGTAGCTTAGTTATGAAATCCATGGTGATGTGTTCCCATTTCCATTCAGATATCTCAAGCGGTTGCATTTTCCCATAAGTCTTCTGGTGCTCTGCTTTGACTTGCAAGCAAGTTAAGCACTTACTGACATAATCTACTATACCATTCTTCATACTCGGCCACCAATAATCTCTTTTCAAATCTTGGTACATCTTAGTAGCTCCTGGATGAATCAAACATCTCGACTTATGAGCTTCGTCTAAGATTCGACCTCTGAGATCTCCATGGCGTGGAATCCACATACGGTCAAACCTAGTCTTAACACCATGCGTGTTTTCCATCAACTCATCTTGCTGACCGAAAATTGTTTCTTTCTTCACTAGCCCTTCATCTACCAGCACCTCTGATTACACTTTGACGATTTCTTCAAATAGACTTGAGTTCATAATCAACTGGTATGACTTCACTGTTGCAATGACTTCCTCATTCTTACGGCTCAGTGCTTCGGCGACCACATTAGCTTTACCAGGATAGTACTTAATGTCGCAGTCGTAAACTCCAACCATCTTCTCTGTCTCATGTTCAATTCTTTCTGCTCGAAGAAGTACTTTAAACTCTTATGATCTTTGTAAATGGTACACTTAGTACAGTACAGATAATGTCTCCATATCTTAAGAGCGTGCACTACTGCTGCCAGCTCTAAATCATGCATCAGATAAGTACTCTCATGGACTTTCAACTGTCTAGACGCGTAAGCTATCACCTTTCCTCGCTGCATCAACACGCAACCTAACCCACGATGTGAAGCATCAGTACAGACAACCAAATTATCGCCACCATCGGGTCAAGCAAGGATTGGCGCTTGTGTGAGTCTCTTCTTTAACTCTTGAAAAGCCTCTTCTTGAAACTTACCCCAACTGAATACTATCGACTTCCGGGTCATACCGGTCAGCGGTGCGGCTATCTTGGAGAAACCTTTGATGAATCTCCTATAGTAGCCAGCTAACCCTAAGAAGCTTCGTATATCAGTTGAGTTATGCGGAGTCTTCCAATTGGTTATCGCCTCAATCTTAGCTGGGTCCACGGTAATCCCTTCAGGATTAATCACATGACCTAGGAATTGCACTTCCCGTAACCAGAACGCGCATTTGGAAAACTTAGCGTACAACTTCTCTTTCTTCAGAGTCTCCAATACCTCTCTCAGATGCTCAACATGATCAGACTCTCTCTTTGAATAAATTAATATATCTTCGATGAAGACAATAACCGACTTATCCAACATTTGCCGACACACCGTATTCATCATATCCATAAATGTTGTAGGAGCATTTGTTAGACCGAATGACATTACGAGGAACTCGTAGTGTCCATACCGCATTCGGAACGCTGTCTTAGGGATGTCTGCCTCCTTCACCTTTAGTTGATGATAGCCTGATATGAGATCTATTCGTGAGAACCAACTTGAACCTTGTAGTTGGTCAAACAGATCATCAATCCTTGGCAAAGGATATCTATTCTTTACTGTAAGCTTATTCTACTCGCGATAATCTATGCATATTCTCATACTTCCATCCTTCTTCTTCACGAACAACACTGGTGCGCCCCAAGGGGAAACACCAGGTCTTATGAAACCTTTATCGAGGAGTTCCTGCAGTTGGGACATCAATTCTTTCATCTCAGACGGCGCTAGACGGTAAGGTGCTTTCGCGACGGGATGGGCTTCTGGTATTAAATCTATCTGGAATTCTATCTCTCGCTTCGGTGGCAACCCCAGAATATCCTCAAGGAATAATTCTGGGTAATCGTGCACTATAGGCCCTAGTCCTTGGCCTCCCTTGTTCAGCATCTTTCTTCTGAGCGCCCTCCAACTTCACCACTCGTACAAATCCTTGCCAAGTGACCTGTCTGTTCGCACTTATAACACGCGGGCTTCGCATGGCAATCTTGAGCAAAGTGCCCCATCTTACCACATTTGTAACAGGCATTTGACCCTGATCTATATTCCCCACCATGAGACTTCCCACACTTGCGGCACACATCAGACCCAGTGCCCCACTTGCACTCTCCAGCATGCATCTTTCCGCACTTCCTACATGACATTTTCTCCCACACTCTCGGTTGCTTGTTCTTTGGGTTCCACATCTGAGTACGAGGTCGTTTGGCAAGCGCGACCCACTTCTTCTCCTTCTTCTCTTACATAGCCACCTCATCTATCAGTCCTCATAAACCGTTTCCGCGATCGCCACATCAGAATCAAAAGTACCTGGTCTACTAGCCTTAACCAAGACGCGAACATTCTGCGGCAGTCCCCTAAGGTAACATTTGATCCACTTGTCCTCGGTGTCCACCATATCTGGCACCAACCTTGACAGACGGTTGAATTCAGTGAGGTATTCATGGTGTGTCATCTTACCCGCCTTCAGACCCAAAAACTTCATCTCAACCTTCTCTACCTCTGCATCAACACAGAATCGTTTAATCACTAACTCTTTCAGATCGTCCCACCTCAAGGCCTTGATCTCTTGAGACCCAAAAACTTCATCTCAACCTTCTTAACCTTCAACTGACTCCCACCAGTACATCGCATCCTTACCGAATGATTGGGTAGCATACCTTACAGCTTGGTCGGGACGGCATTCGCTAATTCGGATAATTTTGTCCATCGCGGTTATCCATTGGAGAGTAGCGATTGCGTCTCCCAAGCCAGTTAGCTTTGGTGGATCATAGCCTTTGAAAGACTTATAGTTGCATCCACCTTGGCCCCTTTTTCTATCATCCACCTTCACCAATTTAACCGCGCTCAATTCTTCCCTCTCCCATTCTTCATCCTTCTTACCATCACCTTCCGCCCTCTCAGCGGTTCCTTCATGGCCTCCAACAGACTTCCCGGGATTCATGTTTTTCACAGCAGCTGCTACCGCTTGAGCAATAGCAGTTTGAATCGCGGGATCCAGTTAAACTCCCTCGTTATTACTCGGATTTCGACCGGCTGCACTTCCTTCGCCTTCATTGTTAGTAGCTGCTTCACTGACGGTTCTCGGACAACGTGGGGCCTGCCCGACGTCCTGTACGTCCTCCTTTTCCAGTAGCTTTCTTAGCTCCAGCCATTCGTATTCTATAAGGTAACACAAACGTCATCACTTAAGGAACCATTTAGTACAAGGATAGTAAGGCTAACAGGTAATAACAGTGGCTAGCTGTGATTAGTTGATCACGTTACTCTTCGTGTCCTATACACTTCCCCTTGTGAATCCACTTGTGCTAGTTCTACTTCTAACAGTTAGACATTCAAATAGTTCATATCATCATATACTCCTATCACTAGCAATCAAGCTAGTATTTATAAATTATTTATTTAGCAATTACGCAAACATCCATTCATCATTCTACTTTACATGTGAATTTAATCACATACTTTACCTTTACTTAGCCTGCTTGAGTGACACATGGCATTCTCGTACTGGCATCTTCTTTCTTTTCTTACTTTAATCCCATACTCTATTCGAGTCTAAACATGTAGGACGCTTAAATCTCTCAAACTTTGCTCTGATACCAACTTGTAAGGCCCCGTTACCGGTGCCTCACATTTGGACGTTGGATTTACTCATAAACACAGTTCATACTATCAGAGTTATTAAAACATTCGCGGAATATTAAAACATTCAAACCATTACATTACATGACCATTAATCCTTGTCTTAATGAGCATTTTAATTATTTGAACATAAAACATTGTCTTTTAAATATCATAACATAACTCTTCATTGAGATGCCAATGCCTTCAAATCCATGCCATGTGCTTTCTCTCAAGCAAGTTGCCTCATTCTACACACCTGCGTGCATAGTAAAAGTCAGCTACGCTGAGTGAGTTCTAGTTAATCAGACGACATACAATACATTCACATACTGGCAAATGCACCCGAAGGTACATACTTTATATTTACTAACATGCTTACATACATTCGTACTTTCATCCTTTCTTTCATACTTACGTAATACATCCATTCGTACATATACGTTTTAAAGAGCATTTCGCCTTATTAACTTCGCCGATATTATTAGGGTCGGTTCCCTACATTCACCGATACTATTAGGGTCGGTTCCCTACATTCGCCGATACTATTAGGGTCGGTTTCCTTCATTCACCGATACTATTAGGGTCGGTTCCCTACATTCGTACAAATATAACATACCTGTCCTTTACATACTTTCCTCGACAATATGTGCAATCTCAGAAGAGAGTTCACGTACCTTCAACATATCATACATTCATTATTCATGCATCATATATTCATACATACATCACACATATCAGTCATACCTTTAACTTCCACTTGACGGCACATGCAATATTCGAAGATCGTTCACACACCGTCAAGAAATCATCATACATAAATCATACAAGGCATACACTTACCACCTAAGGTAAGTATATTAACTATCACATCGAGTATGCACACAGCCTTGAAAACATAACAAGGAAGTGGGGCTAGAAACTCACCTCAATGCGGTTGCGTTCACCGTTTACGGTTATTCCCCTCTTTAGCTGTGCACGACTAACTGTATAACAATTACGCATATTAATTACTATCACTATCCATATCGTATTTCTAGTCCAATTATAACCCTCAATGAACGGGGGTCCGGGGGCAGCGCCCCTGGCAGCGGGGTCTAGGGGCGGCAGCCCCTAGCAGGGTCCAAGGGGCAGAGCCATTCGGTCCTTTTGTTAAACTTCTAGTTCGTTACATTGCTCTTAACGAATTGGCTTATCTTAGCGAACTGGTCCTTGTAGCGAATTGAACCTTTTAACGAACTGGTTATTAAATGAACTAGACCTTATAATGAACTGGTCCTTTGATGAATCATTTCATGTAACGAAACGCACCCTCCAATTCGTTATCTCCTTTAACGAATGACTATAACGAATCAAGGGTGATTCGTTATCTTTTCCCTTAATGAATTGAACACGAACTGAAGCTAGTTCGTTGTGCTCCCATAGACGAATCAGCTAACGAATCACCTTTTAATTCATTAAGTTCCCATTAGCGAACTAGGGTTAGGTCAGAGAATGTTAGAAACATTCTCTAACATTCCCTTCCTCTTATTACCTTTTCCGGCGCCGTCGCCGGAAAACCGCGGATTCGCCGGATAAACGGGTTTTAACTCGTTTTCACCGTTTTTCATCCCGTTCGATCCAGATTTGAGCTACGGTGATCCCTAAGCTCATCTTAGGTTCGGTTTATACCCGATTCCATCCGGATCTCGTGAGTTATGTGGTTTAACGGTGTCGGCTCGTCGTTTCGTGACCATAACTAACGGGTTTAACATCATACTATCATTACCTTAGGTCGGGATCGATTCTTCTTCTATGTTTGGCTAGAGAGAGAGAGAGAGACTAGAGAGAGAGCTTAAGTGTGTGTTTTGATGGTGTATGGAATACGTGTGAAATGAAATTAAATGGGTGGTTAAAGGTATATATATTTATTGATCATGGGCTTAAGCCCATGGTCCTTCCTTCTTTCTTTCACAACCCAAGTCCATAACCCATATCCATTTACCCAACACTAGCCCGATTCATAATAACTCGTATTTTCATTTATTAACCGAAACTAGAAAAATGGGATGTTATAATAAAAATGTTTATTCATCCACAAGAATATACATTTCAATATAAATAAAAATATTTATCTAGAAGAATATACATTTCAATATATTCCCTAATACAATAATGATATACACCAAATAGAAACCAAGTTTTCATAATCTCGACTTGATGAAAAGGAAGGGTGTTGGTGCAATGTGCCAGTAGTTCATTATTCTTTAGTTTATCATGTCTGTAATCAGTATATTGTTAGTTACGTTTTGGTGAACTTGATGTTTAGTGTTTGGTAATATATGAGGTTAACCCAGCGGCGAAGTTAGGGACAACTTCGCCAAGCATGTTTGGCGAAGTTGTCGTAGGTTATATAAACCTAACTTCAGCCGTGGTTTGAGTAGGGTTTTAGTGATAACTTTGAGACATCGTCTTGCTTATTGGTTACGAGCACTGAGTTTCTAATAACAATTAAGTGTTTGGTTTACGTGTTTGTTCTTGTTACATGTTCAATTTGTTTTTTCATATAAAAACTCGTAATCGTATACATAGGGGATTCTGCACCCTCTGTGTACGATATACTTCTGTGTAGATTCGGCTGGGAACCTACAATTGGTATCAGAGCATTTGCTCTTGATTGTGTGATTCGGGATTATCACACGAGTGTTAAAACCCTTCCGCAAGAATTTTTGTGGATTGTTTCACGTCAAAATCAACCATTTCAGTCCATCCTTCGCTTTACTGACCTTTTCGTCCATCCTTCCATCCAAAAACGTATCCATAAACCAAAGATTCATGTGCGTAATCGGAGTCCAGAATCCTGTTTTGTTTAGGCGATGTTGCCGTCTGTGGTGCTTGGTTTTACGCAAATATATAAGCAGCGAAGTTATAAGTAGTGAAGTTTATAAGCAGCGAAGTTGACTTTTAGCGAAGTTGACTTTTTGTGAAGTTTACTTTGGTCTTAATTAACTTTTCCCTTAGCGAAGTTAACTCTTAGGCGAAGTTAATACTAACTTCTCCCTTCACTGCTCTCAGAAAAAAGTTGAAATAGTTTCAGCTCTCGTTTCGATTGAACATGACTTCGATAAACATCTCTGATTTGGTAAAGATGGAGGTCGAGGCGGGTTCAATGACTATGGCTCCTAAGTTACTTAAAGGTACGGACTTTGTTGCTTGGAAAGACAGATTTGAGCAATACATGAAGTATCAGGATGCAAAGATGTGGGTATGTATTTAGGAAGGTTATATTCCTCCAACAACTGAATTTGAAGGACGTGAACAACTAAAGAAGTATAATAAGATGGAGGATGATGAGAAGAAGATGTATGAAGCAGCAAGTAAAGCCTTAGCAGCTATAGCTATGGCATTGCCTCAAGAGATCTTTCATACATTCAGAAAGTACAAGTCTGCTCAAGAGTTATGGGAAGCATTAGAAAATCATTTTGAAGGAAATGTGGGCATTCGAAACTCAAAGACAAAGTTGCTGAAAACTCAATTCTGTATTCAAGAACTTTCAAAATGAATCACTTAATGAAATTATCACAAGGCACTACCATTTGATGACTGAGTTGACTAACTACTCTATAAAGTATACTGAGATAGAAATAGTAGAAAAGTTTCTAGATGCTCTTCCACCCAAATGGGAGATGTATATTGTGTTGATGAAAGAAGACAAAGAGTATAAAAACTTTGACCTAGAAACGGTAGTCAACAAGTTACGTACCTATGAACAGAATATGAGAAGAAAGGAGACATTTACTGACCAGGTTCAGGATCCGGGAATGTATGGTGCAAAGGGTTCTCCAAGTTAAGGTTCTAAAGTAGGCTTCAATGCTTACTAATCTAGTGGAGAAACTAACTCAACTCAAGATGGTCAAGTGATAATGAACATGGATAGAGACTTATGCTTTGTTGCTAGTGGTAGCATTTATTCAAAACCTCAATCTGCAGCTGGCAGCTCTACTTCAAATTCTCAAGGTATGAATTATTCAAGGATACGTATGAGTGTGAAGTCTGCTGAACAACAATTTGCCCTCTATGCGTCTTTCATAGCCTCATATGAGAACTACATAAAGGGGAAGATGGTAGACCTGACCACTTTAGATGAGGACTACGATCAAACTGATGCTAACGATATAGAATAGATTGATCTTCAATGGAAAATGGCCATGATTGTGAGAAGGGTGAAAAGGTTCATGAAGAAGATAGGAAGAAAGTTCGTGGGGGAGAGACTGAGATTCGACAAGTCCAAAGTCTGATGTTACAATTGCCAACAAAATGTACACTTTGCAAGAGAACGTACTAATGAAAGGGTTGAAAGGAGTCAGAACAGGTCGACTTATCAGAATGGAAATGGAGCTGAGACAAAGGCTATGGTTTCTCAACATGAAGGAGGATATAATTGTAACATTCAGGTAGAAGAGGTCAGTGAACAGGCAAACCTGGTGAACATTTTGTCAGGAAGATATGAAAAAGACGCAGTGGAGGACCAAGCCTACATGGCTGAGATGAACGATCAACTCTCAGAGGTATGTTCTGAAACCCAATGTGAACAATGCGAGAAATTGTCTGAACAATTAATTGCTTTAACTGATCAGAATTTAAGTTTGGAAAAAGAATTAAAATGTTTAAAAGAAGAACATCACTATTCTAAACAAAAGGAAAACATATACTCTGTTAAAATAAAAGCTAGTGAAAAAGACATTAGAAGCCTTAAGGCCACTCTAGCTAAGAAAATACAAGTAATTGATTTGAGTTATGAAGTAGTGGAAGAAAAGACCAAAATTATGGCTGAAAAAGACAAATAGATAGCTGATTACCAAGTGAAAGTGGTGGAACTAAATAGAAAGCTTGAACAGTTTAGGAATTCTTCTATGATGCTAAATCATGTCCTAAGTGTTCAACGTTCCCCAATCAATAAAGGGGGAATTGGATTATCTGAGGTTCCACCAACTTATAATAACAACTATATTTATAATCCTAGTAATCAGCCACCTTTTTGCGTTCAATTAGACTGATAAAACCATACCGGGTACTATAAAAATGGATATAGCACTCGATAAGGTTCAGTTAAGCAAAAACTCCGTTAATCCTGTCAACCTTGAAGAGGTAGACAAGATTGTTAACTAACCGGTCAAGACAAATTCCTCTATTACCAATCAAGAGTCCCAGTCTAGTTAGCCTGTCATCACTGATGAAGTTGTATTACTGAAAAGAGGGTCGAATGTCACCTTTGGTGAAAATAAATCATCTTTAAACCCATTCGTTCCTCCCTATGTGAAACTAAATGTCAGTAAACCAACCTCATCTTCTGAAGTTACTCCTGAAAAGGGTGTTCAGATGAACACAGGTATATTGACTAAGAGTTGCTTTAGATGTCATAACAAGGGACACGTTGCGAGTACCTGTCCATTGAGAAGAGAAAGAGCTAAGAGTATGAGACCAAACAAGAGTGAGAATAAAACTAAAACTAAAGATGGTGTTCGAACTAGAGCCAATTCCTCTAACACCAAACCTTGGATCAATCCAAGATTTCAAAGAAATCAACCTCGTTTTTCCAAACCCGTAACTTTGAGTCATCCGAAACTTTTAATTCTAGAAATTTAGGGCATTTTGGTTGGTCTCATGATCGTTTCTCTAGAAATCTTCCTTTCAGACCAAATGGCAATTTTCCCCGAAGGAACTTTAGACAACCAGCTGGTTGGATGTCTCTTGGGTCGCCCGCTTTTAATTATTTTCTTTAAATATGCAGGAACAGTTTGAAAGGACTGTGAACAACAGGTGGGCTGTCGACATTGGCTGTTCCCAGCACATGACAGGTAACAAGAAATTGTTACTTGACTGGAAGGCTGTATAAGGAGGAAGAGTAAGTTTTGTAGGAGAAAGTGGAGGAAGAATTTCAAGCATTGGTATAGTTACTAATGGAAGGATCAGATTGGAAAAGGTAAATTTTGTGGAAGAATTGAAGCACAATCTTCAGAGTGTTTCTCAGATTTGTGACAAAGAATACACCGTGCACTTTACAAAAGACGAAGCCTTAGTGCTTTATCCTAGTTTGACGATGTCACACCCCAACCCCCGAGTTGTTACACAGGATCCCAGAAAGTTGGATTGCCATGAAAGCTCCAAGAGAGAAGAATACCTATGTGATGGACATGAGGTCCACCAAGATAGCAACAGAAGAATCATGTCTTTTGTCCAAACAACAGAATTTGAATCTGAATTGTGGCATCGAAGAATGGGACACATCCATCTACTTAAAATGAATTACATTATTAAGAATTGTTTGGTGCTGGGGTTCCATTGAAGAATTTCAACTTTGAAGATAAATGTCTGTCATGCAAGAAATGGAAACAGCACAAGAAGCCACATTACTCCAAGCTGATTAATTCGATTGTCACACCTCTAGACCTGCTCCACATGGATCTCTTTGGTCCCATAAATGTTAATAGTTTGGGTGGGACGTCTTATTTCTTAGTAGTGACTGATGACCACTCACGATACTCGTGGGTGTATTTTCTGAATGCTAAGGATGAGACAGTGCATTTGGTGATTAAATTGATTACCAAAGTGGAGAACATTATTAGAGGAAATGTCAAATTCATCAAAAGCGATAACGGCACGGAGTTCAAGAATTATCAAATGGAGATGTTTTGTTTGCAGAAAGGGATAGAGCGTCAGTTCAATACACCGTACACTCCACAACAGAATGGAGTAGCTGATAAACAGAATAGGACGCTAATTGAAGGAGCCAGGACTATGCTGGTAGATGCTAAGCTTCCAGTGGTATTTTGGGCTAAGGCTGTCGCTACAACCTGCTATATACTTAATCATGTTTTGATTGTTAAAAGATTAAACAAAACTTGTTATGAATTAATGCATGGTCGAAAGCCTAATCTGTCAGATCTTGAACCTTTTGGGTCCCCTTGTTCGATATTGAAAACTAACTCAAAATTTGGTGAGAAAGCTGACGAAGGTATTCTCGTTGGTTACGTGGTTGGTTCTCCCAATTGAAGAGTCTTTAATCTATCGAGCAACAAGGTTGAGGTGGTATGTAACACTGACATTACCAGTTACAAGTCTCCAAATCCTAGCATGGGACAAGATGAGGTTTTTGATTATGGCAAACTATTTAAGTCTTTTAATATACCCTCTTATGAATCTACAGATATGTAAGAAAGGATGGCCACTCAGATGTTAGTTGATGACGAAGAGAGTTTCACGCATAACTCAAAGGTTGAAGATAAAATGCAAACCATGAATAGTACTGAAGAAAGACCCGCCGTCTCAGATGAAGAAGAGTTCATAAATCCATTTCATAATCAACATAATACCGATGAACTCACTCCTAATCTGTGCGAAGATTTAGTAGTTTCTCCTGTCCAAACCACAAGAATTCACAAAGATCACCCTATGGAGAATTCGATTGGTAATCCTTCTGATGGAGTGCGAACCAGAAGTAGCTTGGAAGAAAACACATGTGTGTATGTGAGCATCAAAGATACTGGTATTATGAACGAATGTCTGTATGCATGCTATATGTGTCAAATAGGACCGAAAAACTATCATATGGCATTGAAGGATAGCTCGTGGGTTGAAGCTATGCAGGAAGAATTGGCTCAGTTTAATAAAATGAAAGTATGGAGTTCGGTTGAAAAGCCACACGATGTGCACGCAATCGTTACTAAGTGGGTATTTAAGTGCAAAAGAGATGAGAAAGGGGTAATCGTCCAAAACAAGGCTAGGCTGGTAGTTAAGGGATTTAATCAACAAGAAGGAATCTACTATAATGAGGTGTTTGCTCCAATAGCCAGGCTAGAGTAAATTCAACTTTTCTTGGAAAAAGAAATGAAGGTGTTTCAATTAGATGTAAAAATTGCATTTCTGAATGTAAAGGTAGACGAAGTGTATATGTCGAACAACCTCCGGGATTTCCAGATCCAGACTTTCCAGATCATGTGTATAAACTCAGCGAAGCATTATATGGTCTACATCAAGCTCCACGGGCTTGGTATGCAACCTTATCTGATTACCTGCTGGAAAATGGTTTTGTGAGAGGGAAGATTGACAGCACGCTGTTTGTAAAGTGGAGTGGAAAGGATTTTCTTCTTGTCCAAGTCTATGTGGATGATATTATCTTCGGAGCCTCAAAGATTTCTATTTGTCAGGAATTCAAAGCGGTCATGAGGAAAAGATTTGAGATGAGTGCTTGGGTGACCTAACCTTCTTTTTGGGTTTACAAGTAGATCGGAAGAAGGACGGGATGTTTATTCATCAAACTAAATATGTTTCACGACATACTAAAGGATTTAAGATGGAAGAAAGTACTATGTATGATACTCCAATATGTGTCAACCACAAACTGGGTGCTGAATCTGACAGTGATGAAGATGTGGATCCCACTCAATATCGCGCAATAATAGGTTCTTTAATGTATCTAACGGCTTCTAGACCTGACATTATGTTTGGAATCTGTGTTTTTGCACGTTTTCAGGATAATCCAAAGGAGTCACACATGAAAGGAGTGAAGAGGATACTGCGGTATCTCAAAGGAAAACCTAAGTTGGGTCTCTGGTATCCATAGGGAGGTGAACTGATTTAGTAGCATACATCGATTCTGACTATGGAGGCTGTAACTAGAATAGGAAGTCGAATACCGGTGGCTGTCAGTGTTCGGTGGGAGATTGGTGTCTTGGTAGTGCAAGAAGTAGACCTCGGTTGCAATATCCACCTGTGAAGCAGAGTATATGGCAGCATCAAATTGTTGTTCCCAGGTTTTGTGGTTACAACAACAAATGCGAGATTATAGTATGAATTTCACTCATACTCCTATTTGCATTGATAATACTGCAGCTATCTGGGTAACAAACAATCCTGTAAAGCATAGTAAAACTAAACATATTGACATTCGTCATCATTTTATACGGGATTGTGCTGAAAAGAAATTAATCGTGCTTGAAAAGGTTGATTCTCTGGATAATTTTGCTGATCTTTTTACAAAAGCTTTTGACCGATCTCGTTTTCAAAACCTTATTGAGTTAAATGGGATGATCAATACCGAGTAACCGTGTCTTGTATTTGGTTTTAAAAAAAACATCACTCTCACTTAAAATTATGTCGGTTGCTCAAATTTGAAGGATATATACTTGTATATGTTTGGTCCTCTTATCTACTTGTAGATTCAAAGGATAGCCATTCACCTGAAAACTTAAAGCATCTGGGGTGATTTGTGATGTGTTTTGTTTTAATTCCTTCGCTGAAAAGTATGTCGGTAGCTCTAAGTTTGAGGGGCACATATTTATATGTGTTTGGTCCTATTAGCCAACTATACATGATGGCCATTTACCTAAGAACTAAGAAGTAACCTGGGAGATTGAATTTAAATTGTTTTTCTATTTTCTCTGGGAAGTGATATAATCATTCAGTCTATTGCTTTTTAAGAAGCTTCAAGGTTTGTTTTAAATTGAAAATTGGTTCAACCTTTGGAAAATGATAGGTAAATTGATTTTATGTGCCTAACGGGTGAAGTTATTAAGCTTAAAAAGCTCTAGAACAATCATTGATTGGCATGGTAGCTTTCCATGATGCTTAAATGTTGAAGTGATACAAACTAAATATGCTCGATTTACCGTGAAAGTCATTTTGAAGAAATGTGCATGTCTCCACATATATCTCTCCAAATGATAGGCAGAAAAGTGATTACCCGGTAATGCACGAGCCCGTTAGTGTCTTGATCACCAAAAATATTTTGTTTCTTTGCTTTATTTAAAAATATGTGTCTTTGCTTTATTTAAAAAAAAATGTGTGTGTAATATTAAGTTGCTGCTTTTTATTTTTCAAAAGTTTAAAGGGTCAAACTAGAACTACAAGGGTGGGGCATTCAAATAAGTCCTAAACATTCTGAATGAAAGGCATGTAATTCCGAATGGTTTGTAAGTCCAACGTTCAACCTTAAAGCTTTAAACCATTTCTTTTAAATTTAAAAAAAAAATTGATCAAGCGCTAGGGGGTTGGAGTCAAATTGGGGTGATCTGGGGAAAACCAAATACGCCTAGAGAAGAGATAGGAGGCATCACAGGTCCATCGGTGATGTCAATCTAAATTCTATACCCAATTGAACCTATCTCGTATCACGGACGCAATGATAATCATGCTAAGTTTCATATACCTGCTTTCAACCTGTTTCTCTTTGCGATAATATCGCTGAACATGAACCTTTGTGACAGCACCTTAATCAATGTGATTCCATGTTCGGATCTTTTCCTAAGCACGATGGTTTTTCTCAAAGACTGAAATTTGATCCCTCAAATTTTTTAAAATACTTCTTTTTTTATCAGTTTTCCTTTAAAACATGGGTTACTCGTTATTGGTTATGTTCTAAAATTTTAAAATCCATAACTTACTTTAACTTCGCCGTGGCGAAGTTGTCTTTTGGGCGAAGTTAACCCAACTTCACCTCCAGGGTTGCCTAAAGTATATAAACGTCTACTTGGTCAAATTAGGTCAAACCTTCTTCCTTAAACCCTCGGCGAACTTATCCTAAGAATCAATCTCGTGAAAATTAGTTTTTGTTCACTTATTAAGGTTCATAATCCCATAATGATTCATAATTTATCACTGGTTATTGTTAACTCTCCATATACAGTTTGGTTTTAGTGATTTTCTCGGATAGTAACTATAGGTCATCAATACTCCTTCATTGTTAATGTTTGTGTGATATCGACTATTTGCTGACCTTAATCGGACCTTTTACGACCTGCGATTACCTTCTGATTGTTTTTGTTTGCAACGGAAAAAGTGTTGTAATTTAGATATGTTCTTGGAGCGAAGTTACCATAATGGCGAAGTTATTCTCAACTTCGCCTAGACACTAACTTCAGAGGCTATCCTGTTATAAGTTTAACTTCGCTGGAACTCTAACTTCGCTGTAAACATGTTAAGAGAAGTTGCCAGCTTAGTATGCATTTTCTAACTTGGATCGTTTACACTGCAGATATGGCTGAGTTTGCGGGTGCTGGTGGCACAGGCGGTGATGGAGGTGATAGAGACAAAAGGCAATTTTTCTTGGCTCACAACATGATACTCGTGGAGCTGAGGAATATGCATAGATCATTCAGTTTCTTATGCGCTCACGGATTTATCATTCTATCTCCACAACTCTTCCTATTTCTTTGCTGAATATCAAAGACTTTTGGAGAACAGTAGATTATGATTGTCGCGGGAACCTCCAGTTATGCGTGCTACCGTAGATAAGCAAGTTGTGTAGTTTTCAGCTGATCAGATACGAGCAGCTTTGCAGTTTGGGTCTGTTGAAGAAGATGAGGGTCCTACTGAGTATCCGACAATGTTTCGTAATGGTGCTTTTCTTTGCATGGGTTACTCAGGTCCTTTGGAAGACTCCTAACGTCGCAAAGGGTTCTTACTTGATCAATGGTGTTTCTTTATGCATGTGTTGATTGTTTGCATGTCTTGTCGCAAAGCTATTTCTGATGGTATGGGTGCAACTATGCAATCTTCAATGACCGAGTTGACATATAAAAAACCATTCAGTTTTGGTCAGATGGTATTTTATGAGATTGATCATCAACGGAGGGCGGTGGCTAGGGAACGGTTCTTGATGTATCCTAGATTTCTGCAGCTGATCCTTAATCATATGGCTCCTAATCTTCCACAACATCATCCTATTTCGTTTGTGGACAGTGTGACAAGAGAATCTTTGCTCAGTGTTGGACATCGAGCGCAGGAAGCAATGTTGAGCGTCGTCTGAGACACACTGCCTTATTTGGTTATCTTGTGAATCCATCTTATGTTGCTCCACCAGATGATGGGTTTGTTGATCCTGTTCCACCACCAGCTGAGATTCCACAACCACCTCCTGTGGTTCAAGATGCTCCTATAATGTCTGCTGCTGCAGAGTTAAATCTTGATGCTGCTTTTTGAGTATAAGGGATATTTAGTATGTCCTCGGTTGATGCTTCTGAGGTTCAGGTTTCATTGGTTGATGTGACTGGGGTTCATGGTTCCTCGGTTGCTGCTACGGTAGGTCCATCACTTCCTTTAGTTGAGGATTCTGAGGAGACTTTATCTGATTCATCCTCAGATGAGGTGGATGAAACTCAGAGAGTTCTGGCACTTCAAGAAAACATACAGGGGAAACGTAATAAGGGTTCCGATGATGACAATGAATCGGATTTCGAGGATGAATTGTTTGAGTTGGTTCATAGATCCAAGAAATCTAGGGGTGGTGAGAGATCGAGGGTAGTTCACATTGCTCCCTCGCAGTTATCTGGTACGTCTACTCTTGTATCGTCCACTACTAACTCTATACCAACGACCTCTAGCTTGTCAATGGTGCCTTTGTCAGCACCGTCCATTGAGCCTTCTATGGTGGCTTTGTCAGCACTGGAGGTTTCCTTACCGCTACAATCTGTTACTCCATCTGAGGTGGTTGCTATGTTCGTTGAGTCTACTTTGGTGGCTACTGTTGGGTCCTCAGTTACAATTCCACCTCCTGTTACTATTCCACCTACATTTGAGATTCCTGTAAGTTTGGGTATTCCACCACCATATGCTCAGGATATTTCTCATATGTCACTTGTATTTGATACTTCTCTGATGGATTCCGAGCGGATGGTGGCTGAAAATCAACTTCAGTCGGCTCTCCTGGTTGAACACGGTAAACTTTTTTATGCTTTAAATAAGTTCTTAGGATCTCAGGGGAGAGCAGTTGTAAGGGTGACGAGTTGAGAACAAAGAGAAGGGAGGACAGAGATGATGATCCCAATGCATCGAAAGATGCAGGTGGTGAGCTGCCAAAAACTTCACAATCTCTTGGGGCATCCACATCTCGGGGGAGGCTACTACTCCGTCTGGCAGTGCAGGTGGTGAGACTATAGTTGTGGATGATGTGGTTGATATTGTTGAAGATGTGTTATCGTACAGTGAGATTGAAAAGCTTGGTGAACAGATTGATATTGATAGTGGTTTGGAGGAAGGGGAGATACCGGAAGATGGGGTTGAACATGATATTCCTGGTAGTGGTCAAGAACAGGTGATTTAAGATGATAGTGTAAGTGGTGATTCTGAATGGGGAGAACAACCTAGGTGGAAGGAGGAATGTGTTCATTGGTTTGTTAAAACAAAGAAACCAGAGGTACCTCTGATGTTCCAAAGGAGTTCTAATATCAAAGGGTATAATGAATCAAAGAAAGGTATCATCTGTTGGCTCTATGATGATCAGCTCAAGGTGTTTGTGATTAAGAGATATGGTGGGATTTAGTATTTTGCAAAGAGGCTGAGATCGATCAACACATTTCCTGAGTGTGAGGTAAAAGACTCAGCTCGTTTGAAGCTGATTAACAGAGGTGGTGATAGATATGCTGGTTGGATTGGAAAGATTGTGTGGAATGAAGTGGTCAAGGAGAAGAGGTTTGAGTTGCTAAAGCCTCAAAAGGGTAAGTTGATTGAGGATGCTTAAAGGGGCATGCGAGCGAATGGTAAGCCATGGATGGTTATGAAGTACAAACCCATTCGATGTCTAACAGAGATTCCGATGAATATTATGCCTCAGGATGTGCTGAAAGACTTGAAACAATGGTATGTTGATTTTTAGACTGCTGAAGCTGAGATGGAAGATCAAGATGAACAGGAGATCTTGAGGGTGTATGATCCTATGCACTTGGTTAACTTGTCCCAAGCTGATTTGCAGGTACTGAATGAAAAGAAGATCTTTTATATTCCAGCTTGGAAAGATGAAGGGCAGAAGTATCAAAGAGTGGTCTTGGTTTGTGTGAGACAAGGTGTGCATGCCTGAAGATTGTTGGTACATCGTTTTGGATTAAAAGACAAGACGAAGCTATAAGAGAAATGAAGTTACTGCCAAGGGGGAGTATGTTGGTGCTGTGTGCCAGTAGTTCATTAGTCTTTAGTTTAGCATGTCTATAATCAGTATATTGTCAGTTACGTTTTGGTGAACTTGTTGTTTAGTGTTTGGTAATAGGCGAGGTTAACCCAGCGGCGAAGTTAGGGACAACTTCGCCAAGCATGTTTGGCGAATTTGTCGTAGGTTATATAAACCTAACTTCAGCCGTGGTTTATGTAGGGTTGTAGTGACAACTTGTGGACGTCGTCTTGCATATTGGTTACGAGCACTGAGTTGCTAATAACAATTAAGTGTTTGGTTTACGGGTTTGTTATTGTTACGTTTTCGGTTTGTTTTTTTGTATAAACACTCTTAATCGTATACATAGGGGATTCCGCACCCTTTGTGTACGAGATACTCCTGTGTAGATCCAGCTGGGAACCTAAAAAGGGGATTTAAGTTCATCACTTACAATATATATTGAGATAAAGTCATAACAAATATTAAACTATAAATTAATCAAAAAATTAAATATAATACTTATTTGATTACGTAGAATTTCATATAACTACATTGCTTGACCCTTCATAAAAAATGTTGTATAATAGATAATAAGATAAAGCTATAACAAATTTGCTTTAAGTTTAACACATATAATAGATGCTGAGATAATAAAAAAATCATAAACTATAGAGTAATCAAAAAAATATAATATTTATCTCATTTCTTAATGTTTCTTATGATAGCTTTGCCTGTCTACTCATCAAAATTCATTTGTTAGAAGAATAATATTATCAGCTAAACATAATTTAAACACAAATTTAGAACATGTTTATAAAAATAATAATTATATTTGTAAATAAACAAAGTATCAGTAAAGGATTATACATACCTCAAATTCATTGGATGTAACTCTTGTTTTCCATTGAAACTAGTTAGCCTTCTAAATAATCAAATCTTTAAATCATTAGGTATTTAAAGGATTAATTCTTATCAATAAAGTTAAACTTAATAATTTATAAATATATATTTAACCTAAAAATATTCTTACAAATATATATTTGATATGAATTTCCAAACTCAAATAAACACTGGTTATAAAAATCTTTAAAGATGAATATATTTGATATATGTTTATAGATGATCTTCAAGACATTAATCTTGTATCATCATTAACATACCGATTAGGATTGAAGAAAGGGTCGCTACAAGTGGCGGGTAAAAACGAGCAGAAGAATACATATTTGATGGATACAATAATGAATTCAAAATGCTTTTGGTGAAAAATGTAAACGTTATGGCCGGGAATCGATAAATTTTGGCGCTCTGAGATTATAACACGAGAATCAATTGTACGGTGTACATGATACAAAAACAACGGTTTTAAAACCAGTGTAGATATTTATTGTATTTTTTTACACATTAACTTTTATATGTTATGAGCTAAGTTTTAATCGTTATAACACATGCATGAATATTAACCGGTGTATATGGTACAAATAAAAAAACGGTATTTAAAACTTTGTTAATTTTTATTGTATTGTTTACATACTATATATATATATATTGTTTATATGTTATAAACTACGTTTTAATATATCTTTATCATTATTTTCATTGATACAAATAAAAAACAACGGTATATAAAAAGTGTAAATTGTTTTATAATAATCGTTGGTTTCAATATTTTTTTTATGTTTTTCTTTTTAGTTTTTTATTTGTAAAAGGCTTATTACATATAATTTCTATCTATAACATAAGTTATCAAAAATTAAACCAAAAAGTATACAAAATATTACACAAAATTATATCACAAAAAATCAAGCCAATATTTATTCAATAAAAAATAATGCAAATATTTTTTTTTAACATTACAAAGATGACATTTCAAACTACATAAATTTTATCGATTGAATAACAAGGCTTGTCCTCCTGAACATGTTGAGCACTTCCATATGCAAACCACACCAAGCAACTTGAAGTCAAGATACGGTGGTCATTAAATACAATGATCTCAATATGTATTCAGAGACAACCAATTCCATCGTGGTAGTACTCTACCACTGCATCACCGCCATGTCGTTGTAGTTTAAATTTTCTAAGATTACCAATCCCAACATATTTAGCTTGTCTTAGACAAGGATATGATGGTTTTGAAAGAGAAAGTAGTAAAATATAATTCTTAATTTCATGTAGTGTGATAATATTATACAAATGTGTTCTATTTGTAGTTAAGATTTAACAAGGTTTCAACTAACTTATTTAATTTTTAATTAAATGTGGGGGGCGGGGGGTGTTAGCAAATAACATAGTTTAGAAAACTCTAAAGATCCATTCTCAACCACTTGTTCTTAATTTTAGACTGGAAATTTGTGATCCACAATTAAAGTTAATAAAAACTTGTAAAAGTAAATTAGGTTTGTATGTATGTATGTATGCATGCATGCATGCATGCATACATGCATGTATGTATGTATGTATGTATGTATGTATGCATGCATGTATGTATGGATGTACATATTAATTTAATTGACAAGATGTTTAATGCGATTTTATCGAGCCATGCACTCGATTATATGTGATCGTTCAAATGAACGCGCATACGCAAAAGATTTAATTTAATCGACAATATGTTCATTTCTGATAAAACCAAAACAAGGTAAATTGGTGTAATCAAAACTAGTATAACTATTGTGAAAAAATTAACGAAAATTTGGCAAACAACCATTGTGTTTTAGTTAATGTATGTATATATGTATTATTATAGTTTATAAACAAACCGGTTAACAGACCGGTGTAATTGGTGACAAAAAGAACGGTTACCCATTGTATTTCTACAATTTAGAACTGTTTTACGGATCATCCTACAAATAAGTAACGGGTTTTATAAATAACCGTTGTAAATTCACTACATTTGACTAGTTTAAATTTTCCCGTGTTTTGTGAAATTGAAGGGTCAGTTCGTCTACAATAAACTCTTTTTCCAACTTCAAACACATCTCATCCCTGTTTCACACCAACAAAAACACACATTTCTCATCATTGTTTCACACAAACAAAAACCCTGTTTCAAGACAATGGCTTATGACGGCTCTTGACACACTTTCCCGTTAACTCATAATTTGAGAACGAGAACCAAAGCCACGGGAGAATTCGTGGACCTCAAAAATATAATTAAGTTGCTGAGATTGAGTCCTATCGCCTATGCCTAAAATGATCAAGTCGATGCATATCGACGATGGATACAACAATTTTCGAATTTTGCTGTGTTTGAAACCTATATAGTAAATGACCATTTAGAATGAGAAATTCATGGTGTGGTAAATGGTTCAGAAATCATTGTCGGTCAAGAAAAAATTCATGCTGCTCTACGAATAGATGATGCTCAAGCCTGAGAGTTCTTCTCTCAAGATGACGTGCGCCAAACTTTTTAACAGATGGGGTATACTGGGAATTTTCTCCATAACAAGGTAAACAAAAAACACCTCTTTGAAGAATGACAATTTTTTTGTACACAACTTTGTATGTGTTTTTCACACAAGGTTAGTGAATGGGAGTTTGTGCCACAAGAAGTGCAACAAATATGGGAGTTCATGCTATTGTGACATAACAATCCTACAATTACTCCAAGCATCTGGTACGCGATATATATGACAACATTGAACATGAACGAGATACTTTTATATCCCAGAGTCATCATGAGAATCATTTTTTCACAAGTGCCATGGCCAGGATTGCCAAATAATTAAGAAAGAATTGAAATAATTAATCAACATCATGACTTTATGCCAAGTGCTCTTCCTATTAGACCTGCCTTTGTTTAGATGCACATTTCTCCATCACTCTACTAGAATTGTAGATGACTTGGACTAATATTATTTGTTTACTCTACATATTTTATTATTTGTAAATATTCTACGTTTATTAATATTACTGTTAGTTATAATTATTTCCATTTGTTTGCAATATTATACGTGCTTTTAGATAGTTGTTAGTGATTGTAACATCCCGAAAGTTTCGGTCCAAAAAATCCAAGTATACAAAGTTTAAGGACTAAAATAAAAAAAATCTGATTTCTTAACCCATCGAATACGCGATGGATCAGAAGACAACCCATCGCGTATCGCGATGGGCGGTGTTGTGATACGCAATCACCCAAAACCAACATGTCATCGCATACCGCGATGACAAGGTCTGAAAATATGTGACGCGTGTCACGCCACATGTCAGGCCATGTGGCATACATGGCAAAGCTAGTTGATGATGATGCGCTGCTACTGGGTGGCATCGCGATGCGCGATAGGCGTCCAAAACTCCATCGCGTACCACGATGGAATATAAAAATAAAAATTATGCCACCAGGTCCATCACGATACGCGATGGATCCATTTCAAAGCCCATCACGTATCGCGATGGGTCAGCTGGTCAGCCCTATAAATAGGGTGAACAGCCCTCTCATTTCACCATCTCAAAATCGTCTCTCCCTCTCTCTAAAATATCCTCTCTCTACCTCGGTTTCCATGCCCTCGACCTGATAACCTTATCCTCGTAAATCGTACCTTCAACCAACAATTCCTTGAAGTTTATACCACTCAAAGGTAAATTGGCATTCCGCATCGAAGTACGTGCACCACCCAGAAACCACCATACGTCGCCTCGATTTGCGTGCCAACGAAGTTAGTCAAGAATACATTGATAAACGTGGAAGTGCAGAAATATTGCCCGAGAGCCTAAGTGAATACTAAGCCAATCAAGCTAGGTTTCTGCCCGAATAAAATATTAGTATATTATTAGCTTAGACCCTAGTCGAAGGTAAACTTGATACCTTGAAAATATAATTGAGATTATAAAATGATTTTTTGAGAATAAGAAGTATTTATATCATCATCATCATCAGCAGCATCGTACTTAGTGTATCCCACCAATAGAAAAGTTATGGTAGGGTTTTAGGAGGGTAATATGTAGACAACGTTACATTTACACTTTAGGAATATAGTGACTGCTTCCGGTGAGACCCCCCAGCTCGATTGTAATTTTGCATCAACCCTTGGACATAAGGCACATAACACTCAACCATCAAGACACCGCCAATTGGTGCATGTACCCTTGTCTTTCGGCTATCAACGGCACCACATGATGCATGATTAACCTTCCGCCACTTTTAACGTTAATTTCACGAGATTAGCAAAATAACATCAAAATTAGTGCAATTTCACTTTTGCCCACCCGAGGGTTCTCACATATATACATTACATGCACGCACCGCAAGAAGGAAGAAAAATAAGAAGTATGAATATAAAAAATTGAATTCTTTATTTAAAAACAAAGATTTTATTAAAAGAAGAAAAGTTTCTTAATAAATAAGAAATAAGAATATACGTTTCTTCGGAAAGAAGAAACGCAGTGCTTGAAATAATAAACAATCGAACTAAAGGTTCGAATGTGTTTAAGAAAGAAAAGGTGTTCAAGGTAAAGAATATGCGAATAAGACTAAAGGCCTAAAGCTAGATTATTAATCTAGTAATAACAAACAGTTATACTCGTATTATAGATCCAAGGTAATAAGAAAGATAAAGCAAATCAATAAAGTGGAGCTGATAAAACAAAAGGTGAATATGCCCCAAGCTTTTATAACTAAGTTTAATCGAGTCAATTAAATCGATTACGTGAGGTTAAGTATCTCTATAACGTTACGAGCAAAAGTAATTGCTGGCCATCAGGCTGTCGTGCACGTTTTATGAGATATTTTCATATGTGGTTAGACGGTGGGCACACCGCGCCACACTTGGTTATGCCTCCGCCATGACGGGCCGGACCTAAGTAATGTCCGAGATAGGGTAATCACGTGTATAATCATGGTAGCTAAGTAATCTCGAACGATGCGGTGTTTGCTGAGCGGTTTCGAGTTGAGCTTATGTTTAAAATTCTGTTTTCGATGTTAACTTATTATTCCTATGCCACGATAGGCCGAGACCTAAGTTATGTCTCAAGGGGTAATTAAGTAAATAAAATAGTGTTGCGTCAGCTTATTCACCAGCATGTGTTGCTGACGTATTTTTAAACTGTTTAACAGGTAATGAAGAATATATGCTTGAGAACGAAGTAGCCATTAGGCGATCGATCTAATGGCTCAGATAAATTTTCTTTAATATTAAAAGTAAATGGTGGTTTTTAACAAACAAGAAATCTTTTATAAACATTAACGGGTATTCTTATAATCCCGTGTTTTGAATGTATATATAAATGTTAATATTTACCCACGCTATATTTCTGCTAATAAACCGTAACTCTAATACAATTACATAACCGGTACAAATTATGTGTCACACGCCTAGGTCATAAGAAGGGGTGTGACAAGGTTGGTATCAAAGCCATAAAAGAAGCGGGCGACCCCGATCCGATACTCCCCGAGGACAATAGAAGTGATGACAACTATGAAGACTTTTTCAGCCGAGAGCTCCCAATAATCCATGTTAAACCGGGGTATTTTCCAGGTATCGAGCAGCTATCTATCAACATACCAAGTGATCCATCCCTACCGAAGCATCAAGCACTAGTCATTCAAGAGTGTCACCGTTCAAACTTTCCAAACTACCATCCATCAAGCATTCCGGAATATCATCCTTCCAACCTTCCATATTATCACCCATCCAAAGAAATATAGATCGAGCTTGAGTCCGACACTACTAGTTGGATGCAATGCCATTTAGATCAAGGAATATAGAACTTTGGAACACCAATCTACAACCCCACCGACTCCCATTCAAGTTCCTATGAAGGTCCTTCTCGAAGGCCAAAAATGAGGGTCACTCAACCTTATGAGAAATTCAAAATCGACCCTAACGTGAGTAACGCAAAAATGGCAATGGAGGAAGAAGAAGATCCAAAGGAGGAAGAGGAAGAAATCCCTGAAGAGTTAAGCACCATAAGGAAAGGGAGCCGATGTACCAACTACAATGGGAAGAAATTAGAAAATATGTGATGCAGAAGTTTTGCCCAATGCACGAGACTGATATGATCTAAACAAAGTTCCTTAACCACAAGGTGGTTGGAACCAATTTACGTAAATACAAGAGTATTGTAGGCTTTTCCTCAGCTGGTAATGCCCGAATCCAGAAAAGTGACTCGGTACATTTGGAGTCTTCTGTAAGAAACTCACGATATGGTGTGGTCCCATTTGCCACAAACCACTGATTCCACCATGGAATTGGTTGGTTATCTGATGAACGGCCTGATTCGCAATAAAGAAGAAGATAGGAAGGTTGTTCCGACAAGCGAAGCCAAGGGGAAATGAAGCTGTAACAACTCGAATTTTTAAAATTTTATTTTATAAAACCGTTACCCGACCCACTTTTATGTTCACATTATTTTATCAAATAAAAATACAATATTTATCGAGTATATTAATCATTTATATATTATTTCTTAATTATTTATATAATATATATTAACATCTTCCAAATTATGGCAATTTTAACCTTAAACTAAGCTTTTACCTCATTTTGTTTCCATCTCCTTAATCCAGGGACTAATTTGTGCAACATCCTACTTTCGGTTATACTAATAAAAGAGAATTTCGTTTATTCAAAAATGTGTGGTGTATCGGTTTTGATAATAAACTATAAGAGAGTGGGTTGGGACTTTAAAAGATGGAATAAAAGGTGGAACGGGCCTTAGGTCCATGGGCTTAAGGGAGTATAAATACCCCTTAAACCCTAAACCTTTCCATTTTTATTCATCTTTACACCATAGCCTACACCTTGAATAACACACACAAACACAATCCTATATGTCGAACCAAGATCCGAAGGTGGAAACCCAAACCCTATGGTGCTAGAACGTTGTGACGAAACAAAACAACATCAAGACTAGACCGTGTTCGTAAACAGACTCGTTTAAGGTACGTTATAAAGAGAACTTGTTCGTTAGGGTTTGGATTTCGTTTAGTAATTTTAGATTTGTATGAGTATATTAAAAACTAACCAAACGCAACATATCTTACTGAAATCCGTTAACATTTGATGGGTTAATCGATTGATTAATGAACCGGGTTTAGAAATGAACAAATCGCACCCTTTAAAACCTGATGTTTGAATGAATGGATGATTAGGGTTTGTAGGCGCCGTGATTTCGAGTTGATTGATACCAGATTCATGTTATTTCGTTGAGATTTGAGGTTCAATTGTAAAATCAGTTTGTGTTGACAGTTCTTGTTCATATCAATTTTGACTTTGACCTCTGAGTCAAAGTTTTGGATAAGATCTGACGGTCATTCGTTACTCGCCAATTCGTTATGATTAAGATAACGAATTAGGTCATTCCTTACCAATTCGTTATGATTAGGATAACGAACTAGGTCATTCGTTACTCACCAATTCGTTGAGATAAGATAACGAACCAGATAACAAATCAAGTTGTGATAAGATACCGAACCAGATAACAAATCAGGTTATGATATGATAACGAATCAGGCTTAATTCGTTATAGCGAATGAGTTAGCGAATTGGGTAATAATTTAAAATCCTAATGAAAATTATGTTAAGACAGTTAATGGAAATAAAATTTTTCCAAGCTGACCTGGCAGCTCGAACCCAGCCAGGGGCTCTGCCCCTTGGATCCTGCTAGAGGCTGCCGCCCCTAGACCCTCGCTTCCCCCGGATCCCCGTTCGTTATGGAATTAGATTAAACTAAAAATACATTATGGATCGTGATAGTTGATTGATACACGTAATCGTTATACAGTTAGTCGGGCCCAGTTAAAGAAAGGAATAACTATTAAGGGTGAACGTAACAGGACTCTGTTGAGTTTCTAGCCCCATTTTCCTTGTTATGTTTTCTGGGTTGTGTGCATACTCAACGTGAATGTTAATACACTTACCATAAATGGTAAGTGTATGACTTGATGATGAATGTGATAGGTTTTGTTATGAATGAACACTTGATAGTACGTGAACGATCTTTGGATATTGCACGTATTGTTAAGGATAGTATGTATGTTTATATTATGAATGAATGCTTGATAGTACGTGAAGGATCTTCGGATATTACACGTATTGTTAAGGAAAGTATGCATAGAAATTTATGGATGGTTATAGGATGTGTGGAAGGTTACGGGGTTGCATACCCTAATAATATATGCGAAGGTTATGGGGTTGCATACCCTAATAATATATGAGAAGGATACAAGGTTGCATATCCTAATAATATATGCGAAGTTACAGGGTTGCATACCCTAAAAATATATGCGAAGGTTACAGGGTTGCATACCCTAATAATATATGCGAAGGTTATAGGGCGTAATGGCCTTTAAAACGTAATGTATGAATATGAAAGAAAGAAGGTATGAAGGTAAGTATGTAATTATGAATGTGTAGTATGTTGTATGATTAACTAGAACTCACTCAACGTAGCTGACTTTTAGTATGCACGCAGGTGAGTAGAATGAGACAGCTGGCTTGAGCGGGGACACACGGCAGAAGAATAAGAGGCGGGCATCTGAAGACTCAAGTAGTTTTATGAATTGATGTTTTATAAACTGAAAGACAAGTTATGAATGTTTAATGAAAGTTTTAATATTCCGCGAAAGTTTTAATTAACTCTGATATTTAGAACTGTGTTTATGAGTAAATCCAACGTCCAACGTAGGACACCAGTAACTAGGCCTTACAATTTGCAATTCTTCCTAAACAAAAACCCAAACCCACTTAACCCAAACTCGTATCCAAACCCTAAACCGTACCCATACCTGTTTGGTTTTCTTGTGCCTAAATCCTTGTTCTATAATCGAATTTGATATTGGATAACTGTTGTAATATCGTCTGTGACTTCACCGACGTTATTAATTGTAAATAGGATCATTCTTGATACGTATCACTCTCTATACTTAGCCGGCCCGATTCGTAAACTAATATACATTAAATCGATCACCACATAACAATTAAACATGCAGAAACAATCTTCATAGCATCGAAATCAAAACCCCTAAGCCTAATTTGATTATATCAACCTACAAATAACCTGTTCATCATTGTTTATTGTCTGACTCTGTTTGGATCTAATTAACCTCCAATCTGTAATCGTTAAGGTCACTATCTGTTGTGGTTTGGTTCTTCTTGATCTACTATAGGTTAACCCCAAGATTAATTGAACATATAAACGAGATTAATTGATTTGATGTTCTAGGGTTTTGGTGTTGGTTCTTTTAGCTGCAGTTTATCATTAATCTGTTCAAGATTTATTCATATAAGCCTCTAGCCCAGTTGGCCAGGAGGGTGGTGTTAAGTGCTTGGAATGGTTGGGGGCGTGGGTTCGAGTCACCCCCATCCCAATATTATAAGTAGTATAAAATCAATAATTAATTTATATTTTAGTAAAACTGACGCTCTAACTAGTCATTTCCGAGCCTTGATTAAAACCATATATATGTATATACATACATATATATATATATATATATATATATATTAGTTATTTAAAATTTGTTAAAGGTTTTAATTTATAAAAAAAGGTTTTAATTTAGAATAATATTTAAATTTTTTTTTGTTATTTAATATATTAAAATATAATCTAAATTAAAGTGGTTAATAGAAAGATTATTTTTTATATAAATAATATTGTTATTTATTATCTATTATCTATTAGTTACAATACTAATTTTAAAAAAATCTTTATAATAAAAATATATTACATGTATTTTTAGTTTAAAATAAATATTCAAAGTAAATCCTTTTATATAATCTATCCAAAGTTTTATAAATATTTATTTTAGTACTTTATTTATTTAAAATATAATATTTATTAAAATAATGATCCAAAGTAATAAAATTAATACTAAACTAAAATAATATTTATCTTTCGTAAGAATACATTCGATCATCAAATCCCGAACATCTATCTAGTTTTAGCCTCGTTATTCAATCCATATTTATTTTCCTCAATTATTTTAATTAGGATATCTCGTCGGTATTTTCCCGAAGAGCTTGATCTACCTTTATATCTTACAAATTGTTATCGCCTCGCTTATTTACTAAGGTGAGTATTCACTCCCATTTTACTTATTTTAAATCTTTTGGGGACATATGCGTATTTACAATATTTATATATTATCTAGTATTCAAAACCGCAACTGTTTCATCTTTGTGTGTATATCAGTTTATGCCTAACTTGCTATTTTCTTACTTTATTTGAATAGAGAGGTCCATCATAATCTCAGAATAGTATGATCATACGACCGTCGTAGTAGCCCAGTTCATCAGGCATCAAGCTTACCGACAACTCATCTTTGGTAACCAATGGCCAACGCATGGCAACGGTTTAGCCCTATCTTTATATTTGTGTGATTTGTTTGTATGCTATGATTAAATTGTTTATCTCACATGAACAATTTGCATTTTTTTCTTTATTTATTATATATTATTGTTGTAGTGTCTTAAACTGGTGTTTTACTCACTCAACATGTGTTGTTGAAAAACCTTCTATTTTATACGCATATGCATGTTATTGTTTGAACTAGTTGCAAGATTTGGTGAAAACTTAGTGAAGAATTACGTTAGAAGAATTATAATCAAGACTTAGATTTGTAAACATTGTTTGATTAAATGAGTTGTACTTTGTATTTGAATTTATTTTGATATTTAATTAAATTAAATAGATATTGTCACATTTAAATTATTGCATGATAGTACATTGAGAGCTGTGAGCAATTAACTCACGCCCCGACATATCCGCCTTAGGTTGGAGTGTGACAGAAGTGCTTGATTCAAAGGCAAGGGTGTCGAACAATGTAAGAGTGGATCCAACTATTCACAATTCAAGATCTGTAAGAAGTACCATAAGGGTCGTTGCCACTTCGCTTCGTCCGCTTCAACAATTTGTGACTCATGTCACAAACTATAGTTTGGACATGCAACGACCAATTATTGGAAGAAATTGATGACTTGATACAACTGCAAGGAAACGAGCCATCTCAGTTTTGAATGCCTCAAGAAACAACTCGTTGCTGGTGGAGCGGGGGAAGCGGCTAGAAGAACGAGCCAAAAAAGGGGAATGCTAGGGTTTTCGTCCTCGATACCATGAAAGTGGTCGACATTCCGGAAACCATCACCGGTACGTTATTAGTAATCGACGCTTATGCTAGAGTTTTATTCGATTCAGGTGCCTATATAAGCTTTATATATTATAGATTTTGTAGTATATTAAACGAACCTCTAAAGAAATTAAATAAACTCTAAGCGTCAAGACCGCTAACGGTGATTTAGTTAAAATTTCCAAGACCCTAGAAAACAGAAAAATCTTGTAGGTCGGTTATGTTTTACCCATCTAATTATTACACATGACTCTTGCTGGTTTTGATATAGTACTCGACAAAGACGCGAGCCAAGTTAGCATAATCTCCATGATTGGAGCTAACAAGTGTTTGAACCAAGGATGCTTAGCATTCATGGTATACATCACCGAAGAATCGAAACCGAAGGAGATAAATGACGTGTCGATTTTCTCTGATTTTTGATGTTTTTCCCGAGGAGTTTCTAGGTATTCCGCCACATAGAGAAGTCGAATTCAGAATAGATCTCATTCCTGGAACCGCTGCAATAGCCAAAGCCCCGTATCGTTTAGCGCTGACCGAAATGAAGGAATTAAAGAAGCAATTAGACGAGCTACTCGAGAAAAGATTCATCCGCCTAAGTTCATCACCATGGGGAGTTCCAATTTTTTTCGTCAAAAAGAAGGATGAATCGATGCGGATGTGCATTGATTATCGAACCTTGAACAAAGTAACTATTAAGAGCCGATACCCGCTACCTCAAATTGACGACCTATTTGATCAATTTCAAGGAGCGAGTTATTTCTCAAAAATAGATTTACTTTCGGGCTATCACCATTTAAAAGTCCAAGCCGAAGATATCCCGAAGACATCATTCCGAACAAGGTATAGACATTACGAGCTCACCGTCATGTCGTTTGGTCTCACTAATGTTCCAGCCGCGTTCATGGACATGATGAACCGAATCCGTAAACCTTACCTGGATAAATTTGTTATCGTATTCATCGACGATATACTTATTTACTCTAAGTCAAAGGAAGAGCACAAAATGCATCTTAGAATCTTTCTCAATTTAGATAGAAACGAGAAGTTGTTCGCCAAGTTCTCGAAATGCGAATTTTGGTTTCACAAAGTACAATTTCTTGGTTACATCATCAACGTGAACGGAATTCAAGTAGATCCGGCAAAGATCGAAGCTATCTCAAAATGGGAGATTCCAAAATTGTCGAATGAAATACGAATTTCTTAGGTTTAGTCGGTTACTATCGAAGATTCATTGAAAATTTCTCCCGTATAGCCGTTCCTCTAACCTCGTTAACATGTAAAAATGTCAAGTATGAATGGGGAACCAAACTACAAGAAGTGTTCGATTTCCTGAAACAAAAACTCACAAACGCGCCTATATTGACCTTGCCAGAAGGTACAGAGGTGTAAGCCCCGAATCTGGATCACTACAATAAGATATCAACTCGAACACGATGTTAGTGCGGAATCCTAACACAGTGGTGATTCAAGAACGAGACAGAAGAACAATATGAATATAATAAACACGATAATACTCCAAATGCACACGATTATATTATTAAATCATCTAGTACATGAGATTCCCCAAATCGGTATTCGCTCTCTAGGATTACGGTGACTCTCAAAGTCCTCAACAAATTCTCACCGTAAAATGATTAAACATGCTTTATATAGTTAGCATTTACAAGAGGCCCAATGACCAAGCCCAACTAAGCCCAAACAGAAATCAACATGATTTATGTATTGCTAACCTATGCAAAATGAAATCCCTATGGATTTCGGTATTACATGCTCCAAGTCGTAAATTCCATCTTGTATAATACTTCAACTCTTCTAGATTATTTCTCTTTTGTATTGATCATGCCAGGTCTTTTGATATGCGTCAGTCTAACCAAATCGTGACCCAACAGGAGGAGTTTTTTTAGCGATGCGTACCATTCCGGTTTGGTTGCGTACTAATGCAACAAAAGAAAGTGATCGCATACACTTCTCGATAACTCAACGTACATGAAAAGAACTACACAACTCATGTTCTAGAGTTAGGCGCCATAATATTTGCCTTAAAGTTATGGAGGCACTATCTATATGGAGTTAAATTTGTCGTGTACACTGATCACAAGAGTTTGAAACACATATTTGATCAGAAAGAACTCAACAGGCGTCAAAGGAGATGGATGGAAACATTTAACGATTACGACTGTGAAATCATTTATCACGAGGAAAAATCCAACGTCGTGGCTGCCGCCTTAATTTGTAAAGAACATGAAAAACCTAGACGAGTTTGAGCATTAAGATTAGAATCCAAGTAGATTTAGTTAAAGAAATCAAATTAGCCCAGCACCAAGCAATCGATGAAAACAAAATTTTTATGAAAAGCGTAACGACACCATTGACTCATTAGTCAAACTAGACGACTGTATACTTTGACTTGGGAACAGGATTTGGGTACCAATCGAAGGAGAATTATAAGAAAAGATAATGAACGAAGCGCATAAATCCAAGTACATGATGCATCCTAGTAGTGACAAAAAGTACCAAAATCTCAAGCCGAACTACTGGTGGAACGGAATGAAAAAGGATATCGCTTTGCATGTAGCAAAATGTTTGACATGTTTAAAAATCAAAGCCGAACATCAAAAACCCTCGGGATTGCTTCATCAACCCAAACTTCCCGTTTGGAAGTGGGAAATGATAACCATGGATTTCATTACCAAACTCCCGAAGACCACATGTCAACATAATGCAATCTGGGTTATCGTTGATAGGTTAACCAAATCCGCTCATTTCATACATATTAGCGACACATATTCGACGGATATATTGGCACAAATTTATGTAAACAACATTGTTGCATTGCATAGTGTGTCTTTATCTATCATTTCTGATTGAAACAGTCGATTCATATCTCACTTTTGGGACAGTTTTCAACAAGCGTTAGGAACCTAATTGTACTTTAGCACTGCTTATCATCCCCAAATGTAACATCCCCGAATTTCTATAAATAATATTTAATCTATAATTTACTTCGGAAGAATAATTTGATATAGTAGATGAATAATAATATAATTCCCGTTTTCTCGTTTCGGTTAATAAAATAAAATATGAGTTATTATGAGTCGGGCTAGTGTTAGGTTAAATAGATTGGGGTAATGGACTTGGATTAAAAAGGAAGGAAGAAAAGATCATGGGCTTAAGCCATGACCCGTGATATATAAACCTCAGTTACTCCCTAATCCATTCATTGCACCAAATCCATACACCATCCAAAACACACACTTAAGCTCTCTCTCATATTTCTCTCTTCTCTAACCGAAACCAAGAAGACGAATCAATTCCCGACCCTATGTAATGGTAGTATGATATTGTACGGAACCAAACCCGCTAGATCTAGTTGCAAACAATGAACCAACACCCTTAAGCAGTTAAAGTTACAAGATCGGGTGGAATCGGGTATAAACCGATCAAAAAATGAGCTTAGGGGTCACCCTAGCTCAGATATGGATCGAACGTGACTAAAAACGGTTAAAAACGGTGGAAAATAACTGAGATCTCGCTTTTCCGGCGAGATCCCGGTTTTTCGGCGATGACGGTGCCGGAAAAGTCAGGTACGAGGTTCAGTGTCAGAAAATGTTTCCGACATTCTCAGACCTAACCCTAATTCTTTAACGGGGAAATGACGAACTAGCAGTAATTCGTTAAGGGGGAAATGACGGAATAGCAGTAATTCGTTAAGGGGGAAATAACGAACTAGCAGCAATTCGTCATGCCCATTCGTTAAGGGAAATAACGAATTAGCAACAGTTCGTTATATGGACCACCAATTCGTTATATGGATCAATTTATCATAAAAGCCAGTTCGTAATAGAAGCTAGTTCGTTAAAGAAGCCAGTTCATTATAAAGGTCCATTCGTTAAGAAATAACGAATTAGTCCATTCGTTAAAGGCCTGGATGACGAACTGGATAACTAATTAGAGTTTGAAGGAATGATAGAAAGGTCCCTGGACTTTGAAAAAAATGGATTAATTACAAAGAAGCCCTCGAACTTTATGAGTTAGCAAATAAAATAATAAATTAGAATTCTAATGAAAAATGTGTTAATATAGTTAACGTAAATAAAAATTTTCCAAGCTGACCTGGCAGCTTAAACCCAGCCAGGGGCTCTGCCCCTTGGACCTTGCTAGGGGCTACCGCCCCTAGAACCCTGCTGCCAGGGGCGCTGCTCCCGGACCTCCGTTCGTTGAGGGTTATAATTAAACTAGAAACGCGATATGGGTAGTGATAGTTAATTGATACGTGTAATTGTGATACATTTAGTCACGCACAGCTAAAGAAGGGAATAACCATTAACGGTGAACGTAACAGGACTCAGGTGAGTTTCTAGCCCCACTTCCTTTTTATGCTTTAGGGGCTATGTGTATACTCGATATGAAGTGTGAATACACTTACCTTAAGTGGTAAGTGTATGCTATAATGTTCGTTATGATATACATATATAGATGTAATGAATGGATGTCTGTCGATGCGTGAACGATCTTCGGATATTGCACGTGTAGACAGGGAAAGTAATGTTTGTCGGTACGTGAACGATCTTCGGATACTGCACGTATCGCCAAAGAGAATGATTTCCAGGTAATAAGCAGTGTGTATGAATGTTATGTTGTGACTTATTTATTTTAATAAGTGTGTTGTAGGCATGTCGAGTTAGAGTGGTAGAAGTGGTAACAAGTTGGTAAGGGTGTACGTGGCATGACGATAGTACGTGGTAGGGTAAGCCTATACGTGTCTTCGTTATTAAGTGGCACAACGATATTATGTGGGAGGGCAAGCCTCTACGTGCCTTCGTTAAATAAGTGGCCATACATAAGTATGTGGGAGGGCAAGCCTCAATGTGCTTCCGTAATTCAGTGGCTAAGATGTAGGGGCAGTAAAGAGGTTAGCAGTGAGGTGAGCAGGTTAGCTGAATGACTATGTGCCTTCGGACACATATGTATATATATAAATGCATAAAATGTTTGTATGGTAAGTTGCCTGTTTAACTAGAACTCACTCAGCGTAGCTAACTTTTAATATGCATGCATATAAATATGTATAAAGAGCTAGCATGAGGATGGCACATGGCAATGATTGAACGACTGGCATCTGAAGACTGAAGAAATGATGTTTTTAAAGATGATGTATTATGATACGTTTTAATGACAAGTTTGTGTGTTTTGTAACGAATGATTGAAGTTAACATTTTCGCGAAGAGTTTTAATTAACTCTGAATTGTAGAACTGTGTTCATGAGTAAATCCGACATGAAATGTATGGCACCGGTAACGCGGCCTTACACCAAACTGATGGGCAGAGCAAAAAAGAACAATTCAAATGCTTGAGGATATGCTCCGCCCTTGTGTGTTTGATCTAGGTAGAAGTTGGGATGACCAATACTCCCAAATGGAATTTTCGTATAACAATAGTCACACAAGTATTCAAGCTGCACCGTTCGAAGCATTATATGACGGAAATGTAGAACGCCGGTACACTTGTCTGAAACAGGAGACAATCAATTATCTGGACCCGAAGTAGTCCAAGAAACCACAGACTAAGTATTGCAAATCCGTGAGCGACTCAAAACAGCGCGAGACCGACAAAAGAGTTACGCTGAAATCCATCGTAAACCGTTAGAATTCAATGTAGGCGATAAAGTTCTCTTGAAAGTTTCCATTTGGAAGGGTGCCGTTCGCTTCGGTAAGAAGGAAAGTTAAGTCCAAGTTTTGTGGGACCATTCGAAGTGCTTGAACAGATCGGCATGGTCGCTTATTGTGTGCGTCTACCCGAAGAAATGAAAGGGATACACAATGTATTCCATATTCCTAACCTACGTAAATGTCTGGTTGACAAAACATTATCTACGCCCTTAAGAGACGTCGAAATAAATGAAACTCTCAAATTTGTAGAACGACCCTTACAAATTGAAGATTTTAATATTAAGAAGCTTAAGGGGCGTCAGCTAAGGTTGGTTAAAATAAAATGGGATTCTCGAAGAGGCCTAGAGTTTACGTGGGAATTAGAATCCGGAATGAGAAAGAAATACCCACACTTGTTCTAGAAAGCGAATATCGTGGACTAGAGTCATTCCAAGGTAGGGAGGATGTGACATCCCGAAAGTTTTGGTACAAAAATGGCAAGTATGCAAAGTTGTAGGACTAAAATGAAAAAAAATCTGAGTTCTTAACCCATCGCGATATGCTATGGAACAGAAGACAACCCATCGCGTATCGCGATGGGTATGTCACAAACTCCCAAGATGGACAGTGTCGCGATACGCGATCACCCAAAACAAACATGTCATTGCGTACCGCGATGATGTGGTCTGACAACATGTGACGCATGTAGGGCTGTCCAAAATGCTCGCCACTTGTCGCTTGTTCATCGTTCGCTCGAAAATTGCTTGAAAAATGCCCGCTCGATTTTGGCTCGGTTTGGACGTGAGCCGTTCGGCTCGGTTCGGTTTTAAAACAATTCAAGCACGAGCAATGCCTCGCTCTTTTTGGTTCGGTTCGTTTTGCTCAAATTATTTTTTATTTATTAGTTTTATATATAAACTTTATGAATATATATAAAAGTATACTATATTTTTAAAGTTTTTTAAATTTCAATCTTTTATGTTGAATTCAAAGTTCAAATTTAAATCATAGCCGCTCATTTTATATATGTTTTGTTGTTAATTTTGAGTTTTATACATTTTAAAGGTGGAACTTTAGACAATTTAGAGTTGAAAGTCTTGAATTAATGATATTCTGAAGTTTTAGAAATTTAAAATTAGAAATCTTGTACCAAATAAAGCAAAACCAAGCCGAACCAAGCCGCTCGGTTTCAAACCGAACCAAGTTCAAGCATAAAGATATCGCTCATTTCTTTAAATTCAATTCGCTCGGTTCGGCACGCTTTCGAACCCAACCAAGTATGAGCATGTCCGCGTTCAATTCGGTTCGTGAATAGCCCTAGACGTGTGTCATGCCACGTGTCCCCACATGGCACCACGTGTCAGGCCACGTGTCAAAGCTAGTTTATGATGATGCGTGGCATCACGATACGCGATGGGTGTCCAAAACTCTATCGCGTCCCGCGATGGAATATAATAATAAAAGTTATGCCTCCAAATCCATCGCGATACGCGATGGATCCATTTCAAATCCCATCACATATCGTGATGGGTCAGCTGATCATCCCTATAAACAAGGCAACCAGCCCTCTCTATTCACCATCCCAAAATCGTCTCTCTCTAAAATATCCTCTCTCTACCTCCGTTTTCATGCCCTCGACCCGATAAACTTATCCTCGTAAAGCGTACACTCAACCAAAAATTCATCGAAGTTTATACCACCCAAAGGTATACTGGTATTCTGCCTCGAAATACGTGCACGACCCGGAAACCACCATACGTCGCCTCAATTTTCCTGCCAAAGAAGTTAGTCAAGAATACCTCGATAAACATGGAAGTGCGGGAATACTGCCCGAGATCCTAGGTGATACTAAGCCAATCAAGGTTTGGATTCTGGCCGAATAAAATATTATTATATTATTAGCTTAGACCCTGTTCGAAGGTATACTCGATACATTGAAAGTATAATCGAGATTATAAAATGATTTTTTGAGAATAAGAAATATTAATATAAACAATTGAATTCTTTATTTAAAAACAAGGATTTTGTTGAAAGATGAAAAGTTTCTTAATAAATAAGAAATAAGAATATACGTTTCTTTGGAAAGAAGAAACGTAGTGTCTGAAATAATAAATAATCGAACTAAAGGTTCGAATATGTTTAAGAAATAAAAGGCATTCAAGGTAAAGAATATGCGAATAAGACTAAAGGTCTAAAGCTCGATTATTAATCTAGTAATAACGAACAGTTATACTTGTACTATAGGTCCGAGGTAATAAGAAAGATAAAGCAAAATCACTAAAGTGAAGCTAATAAAACAAAAGGTGAATACACCTCAAAACTTTTGTAACTAAGTTTAATTGAGTCAATTAAATCGATTACATGGGGTTACGTATCTCTAAAACGTTATGAACAAAAGTAATTGCTGGTCCTCAGGCTGTCGTGTACGTTTTATGGAATCCTTTCATATGTGGTTAAACGGTGGGCACACCACGCCACACTTGGTTATGCCTCCTCCATGACGGGCCTGACCTAAGTATTGCCCGAGAGAGGGTAATCACGTGTATACTGATGGTAGCTAAGTAGGCTCGAACGCTGTGGTGTTTGCTTAGCGGTTTCGAGTTGAGCTTAAGTTTGTAATTGTGTTTTAGTTTTTAACTTATTATTCCTAATCCACGATGGTCCGAGACCTAAGTTATGTTTCAAGGGGTAATTAAGTAAATAAAATATATTTGCGTCAACTTATTCACCATCATGTGTTGCTGACATATTTAAAACTGTTTTATAGGTAATGAAGAATAGATGCTTGGGAATGAAGTAGCCATTAGGCGATTTGATGGCTCAGTTAACTTTTCTTTAATATTAAATGTAAATGGTGGTTTTTATCAAACAAGAAATCTTTTGTAAACATTAACGGGTAATTTATAATCCCGTGTTTTGAATGTATATATAAATGTTAATATTTTATCCACGCTAAATTCCCGATAGTAAACCGTAACTCTTATATAATTACAAAACAAGTACGAACTATGGGTCACACACCTAGGCCGTAAGAAGGGGTGTGACAATGAAAGTTACAATCTAAGTGAACAAACAATATTAGATACGATACTTGTGAGACCAGTTGGGAAAAGTTAAAACACAAGCAATGCTTAATGTGTTCAATTGTTTTATTATTTGGTCATATACAATATAATAATACAACATAAATAAACAATATTTCTAACACAAACAATTATTTAGATGAATAGTACAAATGATTTAGTACAAACATAATCTCCAATCAAAAATAGTCTTTGGAATTTTGCGCAGCTGGTATTTGTCTACGTGACTGGGTATGTGTCTACATGATTTTACCAATGCATATTAGCATTTCTCTGTGATGCCTGCGATGAACAATCTGAAATTATTTTTAGGTATCTTAGGTAGCGTATGTCAATACGCTTACACTGATGCATACCTTAGCTAGATATGATTCACCAACATTAAATAACATTTAGGGATGTCGGTTACGCGTTTATCAACAAGATTACAACTACATATCCAGTTTAGCATTTCAAATGCATGTCACTCGGTCATTAGTCTTCGAAGGTGTTGGGCTAAGCTTAAGCAATTTTAAAAGTTTAGCCAAATAGCCCCTAAATTCAAACCTTCGGACACCATTGAAAGCATATATAAATCCAGATATACTAGAGATCCAGGACAATGGGACCAGTCGGCCAACACATTGTCTCCAAAGTCTCAATGCCTGTAATCGATTTAAAAATCAAATAAGACAAGAGGCCATTCTAAGGTAGTATATTTCTGAGAACAACAATTCCAACAAAATTTAAAGACCATATAGTGAGGTGGCTATGGAAGAGGACGTAACATAATGTTATACATAATTTGGTGAAAGAGGATTTTGCAGGATGAAATTATTGGAGAACTTTGAAAGAGGCTGGGTAGATTGGAGGAGATTTGCAAGTTGAAATTTGATTATGGTTGCACCTAACTCATGTAATCGATATTAATTGATATTAATTTGGTTAGAGTTGAAATTTGCAAGTGTTCGCTCTTATATTTATTGATATGATTTTGTTACGGTTGCACCTAAGTCATGTAATCGATATTAATTCTTATTAGTTGGCAGATAGACCACCTACCTTATTAAAAACCATTTACTATAAATGTGCTTCTCTTCTATTTATTGATATGATTTTGTTATGGTTACACCTACCTTATACTTTTAATAAACCATTACTATTTTAAACTTATAAAACGGTTTACATTATAACCGGTGTAAAATTACGTAAATTTTATAAAAAGTTAAAAGGTTTAGTATAATAATCGTTCTAATATGCAAAACATTTCAAGTTTGGAACGGGTCTTTGTAGAATTATTGCAAGTAATGAATATATTGTGAAGATGCTAACCATTATAAAGTAATGGTTAAAACTCGTTGAAAATGGTTTTGTGTAAGGCCCCGTCACCGGTAACCCTACTTTCGTGTTGGATTTACTCATAAACGCAGTTCTAAATATCAGAGTTAATTAAAACATTTGCGGAATTTAAAAACTTTCATAAAACATTTCATAACAAAACACGTCTTGTCTTAAAATATCATTTCGTCTTTCAAAATAAACGAAACATTAAACTTAAACGTCTTGAGTCTTTCGATGCCAGCCTCTTATTCAGTGCCACGTGTCTCCTCAAGCGAGCTGCCTCATCCTACTCACCTGCGTGCATACTAAAAGTCAGCTACGCTGAGTGAGTTCTAGTTAATCATACACTATACAATACACATAAACTTATATTCTTTCATTCATACTTTCATTCGTACTTTCATACTTTCATTCATATTTTCTTTACATACATAATCCTACGTTTTAAAGAGCCTTTCGCCCTATAACCTCACAGATATTATAAGGGTCTGGTCCCTAACATCACAGATATTATAAGGGTCTGGTCCCTAACATCACAGATATTATAAGGGTCTGGTCCCTCTTTCCTCGAATATTAGTAGGGTTCGGTTCCCTAGTTCTCGAATATTAGTAGGGTTCGATTCCCTCTTCGTTACCATACAACCATACATCATACCTCGAGTATTATTAGGGCTCGGTACCCTTTTCGTAACCATACAACCATCATTTCCTTCTTTTATTAACTTTATTACGTTCATACACATAAGCATACATATCATACTTACCTTATACATAGCGTTACAACCTGACAGTACGTGCTATATCCAAAGATCGTTCACGTACCATCAAGCAATCATTCATTCATATCACATCATTCACATAAGGCATACACTTATCTCTTAGGATAAGCGTATTAACAAACATATCGAGTATGCACACAGCCCCGAAAGCATAACACATAAATGGGGCTAGAACTCACCTAAACACGGTTACGTTCACCGTTAATCGTAATCCCTTTCTTCAGTTGTGCACGGCTGACTGTATAACAAGTATACACATCAATTAACTATCATTTCTCATATTGCATTTCTATCTTTATATGACCCACAACGAACGGGGGTCCGGGGGCAGCGCCCCTGGTAGCGGGGTCTAGGGGCGGCAGCCCCTAGCAGGGTCTAAGGGGCAGAGCCCCTGGCTGGGGTCGAGCTGCCAAGTCAGCTTGGAAAAATTTTATTTCCATTAACTGTCTTAACACATTTTTCATTAGGTTTTTAATTTATTTCCTAATCGAACTTGACTTTAAGCAAAGTTAAACCTTAGGCGAACTTAGCTTTAAGCGAAGTTAAACCTTAAGCGAACTTAGCTTTAGGCGAAGTTATCAGTTAGGCGAACTTGGCCGTAAGCGAAGTTATCAATTAGGCGAACTTGGCCTCAGGCGAAGTTACCAGTTAGGCGAACTTGGCCGTAAGCGAAGTTATCAATTAGGCGAACTTGGCCTCAGGCGAAGTTATCGCTTTGAAGGCAAAGTTATCGCTTTGAAGGCGAAGTTGCCCAGTTCAGCCGCTTTTTGGTTTCTATCAAGCATTTTTTGCGATTTTAACACCCTTGTTATGGTTCAACATCACCCACTACGTTCCCCAACCGTTTTCGGTCGTTTATACACTATAAAGCTTGGATCTTTAAACTTCAAAGATCAAGAATCATACCTTTTTGTGCTTGTTTGGATCTCGTTTAACTTGTTTAATCACAACTAATCGTTCTCTCTCCCTCGGATCTTGTTCGTTCCTCTCTCGGCCGCCGGCCGTATGGCGGTGATGTGGTGTGTGTGTGTGTTTTGGAGTGTGTTAGAGAATAAGATGGAATGAGTGATGGTTTAGGGTTTAGGGGATATTTATATCCCTTAAAGCCCATGGACCTAAGGCCCATTCTCATTTAACCCATCTCAATTAATCTAAGTCCATGATCCGCTCCTTACTCGATATTAAATAATCAATAACGCGAAATCACTAAACATAACTTTCTTTATTCAACCTTAAAATTTTAGGATGTTACATTTTGTCTATAAAACAACGCTAATTTCCTTATCATTTACTACGGGTTGGGATAATTGTTAAAAATAAAATGGTGTTCTGCATTATATTCAACGGTTGAACCTCACACCGTTGTAAATCATTTATTAGATCTTTTCAAATAATGAATATAATTATGGAATCTAATGTGAAGATGTTAACTATTTAAAATAATGGTAGAACCTATTGTTAAAGGTTTTGTCTAAAGAACAACACTAGTTTCCTTTTTATTTACAACGAGTGGTGATAAATGTTCAAATTAAAACGATGCTCTGCATTATATTCAACGGTTGGATTTCACACCGTGACCGTTGTTAATTGGCATTTATGTAGTAGTGTTTAGAACTTCTTGGATTGATTTGACGACGTTTTAGATTGTTTTTCTTGATTTCCGCTGTTAAGCTCTCACCAAATATGATTCACTACACGTGTAACATCCTACTTCTAATATATTAAATAAAAGAATTTTGTTTAATTAATGTTGTGTTATTATTTTGTTAAGTTAAATAAAAATAATAGAGAGTGGGTTTGGACAATAAATGATGGAATAAGGGATGGTGATGGGCCATAGGTCCATAGGTTTAAGGGTATATAAACACCCTTAAACCTCCCTAAAACCATTAAAATCCTCATTTCCTTCATCCAACCTCCCTACACACACAAAAACACACAAAAATAGCTTACTTCCACCCGGATCCAGTTCCAATCCGAACCAAGGTTGTCAAGATCTTCACCTAAACTAACGAGAAACAATGAACTAGTCTAGATTCAAGCGCCGAATCAGATCTGAAGCAAAACCGGAACTAAAAAAGGTATCTCTTTTTTATGAAGGTTAGGTTTTAGGCATCCATTTGTCTTAAGATTTTATACGAAGGAAAATCGGGTGTTATAGTGTTAGAAAGACGTAAGCTTGATCGTAAATAAGATGTTTGGATTGAAACGGGACAACCGAGTGACGTTCGGACCGATTTAAAGAAAGAAAATGGAGTTTTTATAGCCTAGAACTCATTTCATCAGTAAAACGGGCATAACGAGATGTAAGAAATCGACTAGAATAGAAATATATGAAAAATCAGTTTTTGAATCGAATTCCAGAGAATTCGATTTGATTGAAGAAAACTCGATTCGATTCGTGTCATGATTAAATTCTATTCGTTATAGAATTGAATTTGTTTCAGGATTCAATTTGATTCGTTTCAGAAGTCGATTCAATTCATTTTAGAACACGATTCGATTCGTATGAAAACTCGATTCGATTGAAAACTTGATTAGATTCTTATGAAAACTCGATTCGTTTCAGCTCAACCCCAGCCAGGGGCTCTACCCATTGGTTCCTGCTAAGGGATCTCGCCCCTATATCCTCGTTGCGCCCCTGGACCCCATTAGCTAGGGGCTTCACTAACCTAGAAGTATAATATACTCAGAAGTAGTTAATTAATACTTATAATTATTACATAGTTAGCCATGCACAGCTAAAGAGGGGTATTACAGTCAACTTCGAGAGGAATATGACACAGGTGAGTTTTTAGCCTTATTTTCTTGTTATCTTTTGGGGGCTGTGTGCATATTCAAGGTGATTAGTTAATACTCTTACCTTAAGTGGTACGTGTATTCTATATGCATGTTTAATGATGATATATGAATGATATGGAAAGGATTTTGGGTATGTGTTTAGACGTGTAGGAATATATATATATATATATATATATATATATATATATATAAAACGTATATATATGTAAATGTATGTATGGTTGTATAATTATGACGGGTTGCATACCCTAATAATATCTACGGAGGTTAAAGGGTTACAGACCTTAATAATATATGCGAAGGTTGAAGGGTTGCAGGCCCTAGTAATATCTGTGAAGGTTAAAGCGTTTTAGACCCTAATTATATCTGTGAAGGCTTTATGACGAAAGACTCTTTAAAAACGTAGGGTTCGATATGTATGAATTATGAAAGTTAAAGCAAGAAAGTATGAAAGAAAGAATGTATGTATGTATGATTAAAAGGTAAACAAGTTTAGAATGTAATATGTACCTTCGGGTATGTATATATATAAGTATGTGAATGTATTGTATGCTGCCTGATTTGCTAGAACTCACTCATCGTACCTGACCTTTAGTATGCAAGCATGTGAGTAGGATGAAACAACTGGCTTAAAGAGGGACACATGCCAGAAGAATAAAGAAGCTGCCATCTGAATAATGAAAATATGATATTTTGTGATGTTGAATTTAAAGACATGTTTGAATGTTTGTTTAACTTTTAAGACTTTTGTAATGAATAGTCGACTTTATTTATCTCACAAAAAGTTTTAATTCACTATGATATTTAGAACTATGTTTATGAGTAAACTCAATGCTATAGTAGGACACCGGGATACACCGAGACCAGGGCCTTACAACACGATAGCCTACTCTAATCTCGAATTCAAGCATATAATTGTGTACCCGTTTGCACTTTCTCTCTCTAAGATGGCTTGAATGTGTAAAAAATGAGAATATAAAAGCTCTCGACATTAATTGACTTTATCTTTTATTTTTTATTTTTTAAATATGACCAATGGTTCAACTATATAAATGTTTGTTAGAAGTTAATGATCACTAGGTTAGTGGCCTCGTGTGTCACACGACAGAAATTAATAAATTCGTCAGGTAAAAGTAAACATTTATGATTGTTTATTTGAATAAATATAAAATTATGATATTATGTGTAAAGATGATTTTATGTGATTAATAATATATTTTTTTTGTAATTAAAATAAATTGGTTGAATAGAAAGTTATGAGAATTGCATGTTCACTTTTTAATAATTTAACGTACTTGCTAGTAATTTATTCGGTGTATAAAATTTAAATATCACATAATTTTTAGACGTAAGAATTTGTATAAGTAATTATAATATAATAAAACATTAAGTTACAAAGTATAGCAAAATCATATAGTATAATGGAAGTTATTAGCTGTGTAATATATGAAATTACATTTTATAAAAATATATGAATGCCATTATGTTTGATAATCTTTTGTGAAGAAGTTTGAAATTGAGGAATAACTTATGAATGTTGGTTGTCTTATATGGTAAAATGGCTTTTGATTTTTTATTTTGGCTATTTAGAAACATAAGTTAGTAAATTATAAGTAATTAAAAATAAATGTTACATCCATGTTATTGGTTGGCTAATTATGAATGGAATGACAAATAAAGAAATATATTAAAACACATTACTTAATTAAATAGTTGTTAAAATTGGTAAGAGTTTATTTGAGATTTTATGTGGACATGCTAGAATGATAACACGTGTCCACATTGTTTTGCTTTAATAGTATAGTAACTTTTACATGTAATATTACTTGTTGCGTATTCTATTTTATCATGTATAGGACTCCTAGTTTCTTGCTTTGAGGTTCGTTTTTTTAATTAATATATTTCGCTTTTAAAAAATAATGATTATTTACATATATATATATATATATGAAAATACAATGAGAAAGATTATAATAAAAAAATCCAGTTGAATCATATATTAGTAAATATCTTAAATATCTATAAACGAAACCTTTAAAAGCTCTCTGACTGCTTCTTATATTTTCTCAAGTTACTAGATTGCTTTATTTGTAAATGGATGTTTCTCATGCATTTGTCCCGAATTCACGGGTTTGGGTCTCACCAAACCCAGATAGCATTTAAATGGATTTTAACATCTCATTAAAATAAATACTAATCTCACCAAATATTTGATATGAAAATCCTATAAAATAGGGATATACAAAAAATTAATATCATATTTTTTTAAAAAGATATTAGTTATAATTAAGAAACAATTTTATTGTAAAAAAATAAGCGGGTCATGGGTCTAATCAAACCCAGATATTATTGTAAAAAATAAATAAATAAGCATATACCTTAATTCTTACCTTCATACTTTCGTTCTTTCATACTTTCGTATTTTATCTTACTTTACATACATACTTACACATTTTAAAGAGCCTTTCGCCCTATAACCTCGTAGATATTATTAGGGTCTGCCACACTCCTTTTACAAATATTATTAGGGTCTGTCACCCTTCTTTCACATATATTATTAGGGCCTGCCACCCTTTACCGTACAACCATACATGCCTTTCATTATATTTATATTTAAATGATTTCATACGTACTCTTAACCTTTCCTATATCATTCATACTTCATTCATAACATATTCACATATCATACACTTACCACTTAAGGTAAGTGTATTAACTAATCACATCGAGTATGCATACATCCCCAAAAACATAACAAGGAAATGAGGCTAGAAACTCACACGTGTCCTGTTCTTTCTAAGTTTATGGTCACAAATCTTCTTAGCTGGGCACGACGAGCTGTGTAACATTTAACAATCATCACTTAACTACTCACGATTATATCATATTTCTAGGTTAGTAAAACCCCTAGCTAACGGGGGTCCGGGGGCAGTGGGCTTCTAGGGGTGGCAGCCCCTAGCGGGGTCCAAGGGGCAGAGCCTTTGGCTGGGATTAAGCTGATTCTGGGTCAAGTCAAAACCAATCGAATCGAATCGTGGAATATCCTGTTTTTGATATTAATAAATAAAAAGGATTGTCTTTATTTAAAAGTGTGTTAATATGTAATTAAGTTAAATAAAATGATAGAGTGTGGGCTTGATTAATGAAAGAATGAATAATGGATGGTGATGGGCCTTAGGTCCATGGGCTTAAGGGTATATGAACCCCTTAAACCTCCCTAAAACCCTAAAGTCTCTCATTCTTATCCACAAGCCTCCTAACACACTCAAAAACACACACAAACACTCCCTATTATCACGGTTGAGATCTGAGATCCAAAACCATGCTTAGTTGTAATAGGTCTTTGGTTAACAAGAAAGAATAACATTCCTAGTCACGTATTGAAGCTAACCGTAGCTCAAAGGAACCAAAATGTACCTTTTAAGCTTAAAGATTTCATTTTTAAGAACGCTTTGCCCTAAGACTTGGTACTAAGGCAAATTGGGTATTTTTATACCATAAAAATGTAAACTTGATGTTAAAAGTGGACTAATGGACTCGTTAGTATTTACGGTTCATGTAAAAGCCCTAGATCTAGCTTAAACAGGTTGAAATCAATAAAGGTTTAAACTTTATTTCTAAGTAAGTTAAATCTTGGTCAAGGATAGAAATGAAAATGTTTAAAGGATGATATGATACTAAAATATGAGAATGAGTGTTAAAATACGTAGTAATAATGATAATAATATGCTACAATGTTATTCGAATGAAAAGCAATCGAATGAGAAAGGTTTTGGGATGAAGTGTATTCGAATGGGTGGCGTTCGAATAGAAAAAGGATAGGAATGAAAGCATATGAATCAAGTTCTTAAAGAAGCCTTTGATTGAGCAAGTAATCGAATTGAATCTGGAAAAGCATTCGAATCGAATGACCATTCGATTAGACAGGAACCATTTGAATAGAAGGGTTCTTCGTTTAGTTCAAGCAGTCGAATAGAAAGTCCATTCTAATAGAAGGTCCATTCGAATAAAAGGTCTATTCGAATAGAATCTGCCATTCGAATAGAAGGTCTATTCGAATACAATCTGCCATTCGAATAGAAAGTTCATTTAAATAGAATCTGCTCTTCGAATGGGAAGTCCATTAGAATATATTAGCCCAGACATAGAAATTTCTGATGAATTTTCATCTCGACCCCAGCCAGGGGCTCTGCCCCTTGGACCCTGCTAGGGGTTGCTGCCCCTTGACCCCGCTGCCTCCGGACCCCCGTAGCTAGGGGTTAAAATAACTTAGAAGTATGATATAGTTAGAATTAAATATTTGATACTTGTAATTATAATACAGTTAGCCATGCACAGCTAAAGAGAGGCATTACTATAAACTCGGAAAGAAACAGGATCCATGTGAGTTTCTAGCCCCATATTATTGTTATGTTTTCGGGGCTGTGTGCATACTCAATGTGATTAGTTAATACACTTACCTTAAGTGGTAAGTTATGATATGTGCGAATGTTTATAAATGATGTATGTATAATATATAAATGTATGTGAATGATGTATGTATGATATATAAATGTATATGAATGATGTATGTATGATGCATGAATGATATATAAAAGATTAAGAGTATGTATGAAAGTATATAAATACAAAAGAAAAGGAAGGTATGTATGAATTAACGGTAAATGGTGGTAGACCCCCAATAATATTTTTGAAGGAGGGTGGTCGACCCTAATAATATCTGTGAAGGAGGGTGGCAGACCTTAATAATATTTGTGAGGTTATAGGGTGAAAGACTCTTTAAAATGTATAAGTATGTATGTACTATAAGATGAAACATGAAGGTATGGAAGAAAAGGAAGTATGGAAGTAAGAATGAAGATATATACTTATTTATGCATTAAAGAAAGTAAAGAAGGTTAGGTATGTAATATATGAACGTATTGTATGTTGCCTTATTTAATTGTACTTACTCAGCATAGCTGACTTTTAGTATGCACGCAGGTGGGTATGATGGGACAGCTGGCTTAAAGAGAGACACATGTCAGATGAATAAAGAAGCTGGCATATGAAGACTTAATTAACAATTTTTGAACTTAAAGACATATTTTATATTGTTTAAATTTTATGACTTATGTAATGAATGATTGACATTTATCTATTCTGCGAAAAGTTGTATATAACTATGATATTTAAAACTGTGTTTATGAGTAAATCCAACGCTAAAGTAGGGCACCGAGACTGGGGCCTTACAAATCGCGTTTTCAAACCAATCGAATCGAGTTTTCAAAGCACACAAATTGGTTTCAATTCGATTTGATTCGTTTTCCAAACAAGTTGATTTTCTTTCAGAACTTGACTCAAACATGATTTTTCGTGTTCCATTCCTAATCACATCCTTACATCCCGTTATGCTCGTTTTACTGATAAAATGAGTTTGGGCCATAACAACTTCATTATCTCATTCCAACACGGTCCAAACGTTCCTTCGTTTGTCCCGTTTCATTGCAAACAACTTGTTTACGTTCAAGTTTACATTTTTCTTTCATAATAAGGCCCGATTTGCCTTAGTATCAAATCCTAGGGAAAACCCATCTAAAATACTTAACCTTTGATATAAAACGTACCTTTTTGGTTCACTTCTAGCTACTAGGTTTGATTAAACACGTGATTATGGACGTGTTTTTTGCTTGTATGACGAAGATCTAACACACACTTTTCTTGGTTCGGATTCAGATCCGAGACGAAATAGAAGGAGGAGTGTTTGTGTGTGTTTTTTAGTGTGTAGGGAGGCAAAGTTGGTGGAATGAGGGTTTTAGAGAGGTTTAAGGGTGTTTATATACTTCTAAGCCCAAGGATCTAAGGCTCATTATCAACCCTTAATCCATCTTTATTGTCCAAGTCCACACTCTTATTATTATTACTTAACTTAACCAAATGACAGCACACTATTAAGTAACAAAATTCATTTTGTTTATTATTAACAAAAGTATGATGTTACGAAAATTAAGAAAATACACATTTTCTTAAGTTTAAATGCATATGAGAAAATTTTAAATCCAAATTTGAAACCTATCTTACATAAAGAAATTATGCAATGCTGTTCAAATCATAGTTTAAAAACAATTTTTAGTTTACCATACAAAGCCAAATTCTTCGACAATAATGCACCTTTATTTTCTTTATTTTGCAATTATCTATGACTTTAAAATTTTATTCTAACTGACTTGCAACTTCAATTTTAGTATTTTCTTATTTCAATATTAATGTTAATGAATGAATTGGTTAGAATTTACAGTTTATAAAATATTGAATTCATATATTAAATTAACTTAAAATATAAAAGTTATATATTAAAATAAGTTTGAAAGAAAAGATGAGAATGACTATGATCTTTACAAGAGGTAAGAATTAATAGTTTTTTATTAAAGTAAATAGAGTAGTAATATATTTTCTATAAACATAAACATTTATATAAGAATAAATCGAATAATAAGAATATAAATCTAGTACTAAAATGTGGGTAGCATATACTTTAAATTAAAAAACACCAACACACCAATTCGTTCATCCATACACGTACACACACCATACCAAACAAAAAATTGTGACACCCCCATTAGTTATTATTTAAACCTAAAGTGTGTACATAATATATACTTACTTTATCCAACAAACTTTCACTAAAAATAAAACAAAAAAACTGATAACACTTTATATTCGTTATATAACTCCCTAAACCCCTTCATTCTCTTCATCCTTCTCAATAATGGCGGCAATCTCCACTTCTCAACTCACCTCTGAAATCTTCTCCATTTTAGAAAACAACTTCTTATTCGGTTACCAAAACCACCCTACCTCCCTTCCACCCGAACAATCCAAATCCGCCGGAAAAGTCAGAATTCTCTCCATCGACGGCAGCGGCGCCACCGACGGAATATTATCCGCTAAATCTGTACTTCATCTCGAAACACTCATTCGCAGGAAATCCGGCGATCCAAACGCTCACATTTCCGATTACTTCGACGTTGTCGCCGGATCAGGTATCGGCGGCGTACTCGCCGCGTTACTGTTTACCAAAGGCGTCAACGACCGGCCGCTGTTCACCGCCGCCGAAGCGGTTAGGTTCGTGACGGAGAAGGGTGCAAAACTGTGTCGTTTTAGTTTTATTAATAAACAAAGCTTTTTCCGTCGTGTTTTCAAGTCTCCGGTGAAGGTGTTTGACCGGACGTTTGGTCAACTCACGTTGAAAGACACATTAAAGACGGTTTTAATCCCCTGCTACGATCTTACCATGGGCGCGCCCTTCGTGTTCTCCCGCGCGGATGCGTTTGAGATGGACGGATGTGATTTTAAACTAAGTGACGTGTGTTCCACCACGCTGGCACCTGGTGGACCGGTCAAAACGGTGTCGGTTGACAAAAGAACGAAGATCACAGCCGTCGGTGGTGACGTGGCGATGAATAATCCGACGGCTGCTGCGATCACGCACGTGCTGTATAATAAGCAGGAGTTTCCGTTTTGTAACGGAGTTGATGACTTGCTTGTGGTGTCGTTAGGTAACGGAGAGCCGTCGTTGGTTAACGCCGGCAACCGGACGCCGACGAGGACGGCGTTGGTGAAGATTGTCGGTGAAGCGGTTTCTGATACGGTAATCATTTTTGGATTAAATACTTTGAGTGAGACGGGAGTATAAATATTGATGCATTAAAGTACAACCGATTAATGCATGTAAAAGTGTCATTACATGCTTTAGTTACTTGTACTATTCAATAATTGATGGCGGGGACGTTAATGGCCCAAATATATATTAGTATCAACCCTATTTTGGTAGATGCCAATTAAGTGGTTGAAGCAATAACAATAGGGTGGCCCACTAAATATTCACATGTACTTACAAAAATAAAATTAATTTTTTTTTTTTTGATAAAATTTATATAAAATAAAAAAAAAATAACGGTGAACGATACATGTAGGTTGATCAAGCCGTGTCGATGGCATTCGGGCAATCTCGGAAAAGTTGTTATGCACGTATCCAAGGAAACAAAGGTTTACTCGATGAGAAGAAATATGTGAACATGTCAGTGCAAGCCGATGATATGTTGAAACAACATAATGTTGAATCTTTATTGTTTCAAGGTAAGAAGTGTAATAGCACGAATTTGGAGAAGTTGGAGTTGTTCGCTTGTGAAATTTTAAAGGAAGAGGAGAGGCGGAAAATAGATATGTCGCCTGTAGTTTTACTAAACCAAACAACTACTTCCTCTTCTGCACGAACATCCTCGGCCACGACGCAATCCACCAATTCATCAAGTAATTAAGATGAGTTTATTATGTTATAATTGTGTCGCCGACACTAGTAATGACACTAGTGTCCGTGCTGAATTATATAGTTGTTTTCGTATTTAATTTTGTGCTCGACTTTTCATGTATAGTTATATAAAGAAGTGATTTAGGAGAGTGCTGATTTTTGGCCCTTGTAGTGTGATATTAGAGTGAAGTTTGTGAGTTTGTTATGGATTGGAATGACAATGATGTGTGATTATGGATATTATCTATTTTAAAATAAATTTTGCCACTCATTCTATAATGTAAAGACCATACTAGCAAAATATTCCACCAGAGTGTGACGTATTGAATGTTTAATGACCGTTATTGTTTGCTGTCTGCTCGAACTCTAGCTTTATGTTTGCTGAATAGTTTGGGTACTCGGATGACCTTATGGATTTGTAAAGTGTACGTGCATAGACTTGTTTTACACATCGAATGTACCACTTGTGGGGAGCTGTGGAAGCTCCCCAATTGAGTGATTCAGTCTATAGCAACACCAAACTAGTTACCTTTATCAAAAGCATGACGGAACGGTCAGCCCTTAGGTGACCAAGGGGGTCACACGGAGCCTAGGGAAACAACTCTATAACAAGTGATATCAGAGCTATTTAACACTCAGAAAATTTGGGATGCTCACTCATCCCCAAATATTTTAAATGATAGATGGTCACGTAATGGTGTTAGAAGTTCAAAATACAAGTGCTCAAGACAAGTGTCAAATAAAATTAATGATTTTTTGTAAGATGCAAGTAAGGGTTTTTAAGCTTAGCTATAGTTCAAATAGAATAACGAACTCCATGATCATGTTAATAATCTTGGTGTGTTAGTGTTGCAAAAATTGGCAACATGCTTCAATGACACGAGCCTAAAACCTTGATCCTTCAGAGGTTAAAGAGTGTAAAGTTGGCAATCCGCACTGCCATGCCTGATAACTCACTTTTAGCCAAGTTGACACAAAATCAGGTCATTGCATGCTTAACTATAAGCGTCCCACTAAACCAAAAGGAATCACTATTGGCTAGTCTGTGTACTCAGTGAGGATGGTCTCAACAATTTATTAACTTTTCGTGCCTAGATTTGTTAATACATCAAACATACCAATGGTCGGATTTTGTGGACTCTCTCGTGATTAGTTGGTGACATGATGAAACTAGTGACCCTTCATAACTGAGTGATCGTTAGGCATATGAGGGCTCTACCTGAGTGTCACACCCCAACCAACGAAGGATCATACGTTGGGGCGAGGCCGTGATTGCTCATAGCACATGACCAGGGGCGGACCCACATAGTGTGGATCGGGGTCCCGGGACACCAATGTTTTTTAAAAATTTATTAGAAGCGGTATATTAAATTTTTTGAGGACCCCATAAGATTTAATACTTGGAACCCATACTATTAATGTTGATGTGGTCTGGTGGAAAGTCCCTTGTTTTATCTTTGAAAGGTCATGGGTTCAAGTCTTACAAGGCTCAGTTTTTGGTTTTTTGTGTTAATTTTTAGTGTTAATCAATCATTTGATTGCTAATGTTGCAATGATAACTTTGGAAACATTCAAACACCTCTAAAATACATATCATTGTTTTCAACTTTATGCATGGTTTTCTTTAGAAACATTCAAACACTTTAAAATATCAGTTTTATTTTTCACTAGTTTAAGTTAATGGTTTTCAACACATGCTTATGAAAGGGTGGATCTAGGTTCTATCTCAAAAATGTTTAAGAAAGAGAAAACAAAGTGTTTATGTGTCAACCCGACCCATTTTGACCCGTTCAGGTAGTGATGATTGAAAATAAAGTTTTATTATGATATTGTTTTTTATTATGTTCTTCGCCTCGACCCGACCTGAACAACGACCGACCCGAAAAATTTGAACACCGAAAATATGGGACCCCATTGGCAAAAAAATCCTGGGTCCGCCACTGCACATGACACAAATTAAAGTAGAAATATTTAATCATATTTTATTAGAATTTGTTACACAAACACATTGTCATAACAAGAAATCAAACATGACCAAAATAACAATGTTTTTGAATTATTCCCTAGGTCCATAGTGGCATTATATGTAACTTCAATATGAATAAATCATCAAACTTGTTCACCCGTAGCATTTATAAAAATAATGTCAACTAAGAAGTTGGTGAGTAAGCATGATTTGAAATATATGTAATATTGAAAATTATGCAATTCTCATGTCGATGGTATATAAACTCAAGCACATATGAACAAACAAAACGTGGTGATCAAACCTTGTTGACTTGTGTCCTTAACCCAAAGGTTAAGGTAGATAGGTTTCAATCGTTCAAATACCTTAAACAAGGTTAAAAGATAAACGCATGTCACCTAGTAGATCTATAATTGTTAACATACGCTTGTAATTGTTAATGATCACACTTGAAAAATGATATTGACATTGACAATGATATTGTTATTGGCATACACCCACAACATAAACATATAACACGAAATTTGACACACGTATACATGAAATACAATAGCATGATATGTTGTGACAAAAACTTGAAATTGGTTCATGGAATATGATGTGTCTGAAGGAACACGTGTTTTTATAAGTTAATAAGCCGACATTTGAATACATTTTACTATGAATCTGATATGAATTGGTAATTAATGTATTATCATGAGTGATTTGCAAGTATTGATGGAAAGAAGTGGTATTGAACGTTATAGAGGTAGTATAAACTTGGTGTGTTGGTGTTGCAAAAATTGGAAACATACTTCAATGCCACGAGCCTAATGTGAAACCCGGCTAAAAATTAGCCTAAACTGCGACTAATATAATCTCGATTAACAATAAAATTTCATCATTATGAGAAAAATCTTCTTTATTAGTGATAGACGTTTCAAAGTCGACAAAAAGTGCAAAAATCGCCACGAAACGAGCCTGACGTGGAATAACCTCGGTAAGGAGTCAAAAAGTAAATAATTCCTAAACGAGGCTAAATGATCTCGAAAAATTAAAATAAATATTAAAGTAGTCGAGACAATGTATAAACTTAATTTTAGAAGGTTTGAAACGCAAAAACTAGAAAATAAGTGATTGAAAACCGGTAGAGGACACCGTAAGGACCCAACGTCAACAATTTCAAAAAATTAATTTATTAGGCTTGTATTATCAAGAATCCAATTTCGTTCAAAGTCTGACAAAAATTATTAGAAACGAGATTCGTTTGATTAGCTAAAATTCGTTAGACGTTAAAACGGAAACTTAAGATTATTGTTTAAACACCTACTTACTAACCCAAACCCATGTGCCACCACCCCTTGTTTTCTCAAAACCAACACCCACACATGTCATTTGTAATGATTACCATAATCATTATCATAATACTTGGAAGGCTTCATTTGTTGACAACACACAAGCCAATGATTGCAAGCTTCTAGAATCTCATGTGTTGTAAGCACCACCACCACTCATCTTTCAACCTACCTTACACATCACCCCTCCAATCATTACATCTTCTAAAAACATGGTGTGTTGTAACATTCCCATCCACACACCTTTCACCCCTTAATCATTACTCATCACCCATCTCTCTTTCTCTCTTTAAAACTCACAACACACACACCCACACACACATTCACACACACTCAAATTCAAAATCTCTAATAATAATAATCACACACACTTAAAATCAAGATCCATGGAAAATTAATCAAGAACAAGAAAAATCAAGCAAGCTAGGAAGAAGATTAGGAAGGAAAAATATCACAATCACACACACTACACTATCAATCTTATCTTTAGATCTTCAAGAACACAAGTAAGTTTTGTTTATGAGTTGATTTCTTGGGTTAATTATGTTAAATTAGGTGTTCTTGAGTTGAGATTGAGCTTGAAAGTTTAAAATTATGGATGTGGTATTTGTGTATGTATGAACCGTAGGTATGTATGTATGTGTTGGTGGAAGGATTAAACCCACTTACCCATGCATATGTTCATCACAAGGATCATACATTGATTGCTAAGTTGGATATTAAGTGTTGTTGAGCTTTTGATTGTTTGAATGAACTTGATGTTAGGGTTTGGTGTTAAAATGAATTTAGGATAATTATTAATCATTAGTTTGTACAAGAACATGGATTATGGAGAAATTGTTGTTAAACAAAACAAGAGTTTGTTCATAACTGAAATTTAGGGATTTTTAGATATTAGATTAATTAGGGGTTTTGGATGGATTGTTGATCTAACTGAAAATAAGATAGGATATATGCTAGAGTCAATAGTTGGAACTTGAAGATTAACAAAGATTGTTAAAGTTGCTAAATAGGAAAACTTTAATTGAAGAAAAGTTGAATTTTTGATTTTGATATGGATACTTCGCATAAATGTGTTTGATATGTAATGAATTGCATATTTGAATTAAGATAAGATGCATTATTAAAAAGATGGACTAGTTAACACATTGATGGAACTAACAAACAACTTACTAAATAAGGAAACTGTGTTGAATGATAAATTGAAAGAACAAAATTGGGTAGAACACTTAGGATGCATGAAACCCTATCAAATTAATTGAATAAATTAAACTTAGAATTGTACTTAATCAAAGTGGAAAGATTGAGTTAGATAGAATTATCAAAAATTAAAAGTTACTATAATAGGAAACTTTGTTAGTTAAACACTTAGGAAATTCATAATTTAATTGGTTAATGAACTACTTGAACTTATACATAAATGATATGATGATTTGAACATGGAAATTTTGGTATTAATATGATATTGTTCATATATAAATAACAAAACTTGATTAGTAACATTATTAATAAACTTAGAATATGAACTAGAAACTTGAGAATTGGGTTAAACGTGTCTTGTAAAATGATTTGATCAAAACTGAAATTTATGGTGAATTATGTGTTATTATATGTGTGATTAGTTCATAAGATGATTAGTGTAAACTTGTTCAACTTATTTGACTTGTCGGTAACGTTAACGGTCGAAAAATCGGCTTTTTAAACGAAACCGACACAACTCTTAGAGACTGTTTTAGAACAGCCCCTAAAGTTATAAATACTAATATATAACATAAGATAATATATGAGAAAATGACAAGATGATAAAACTTTTCGTGTCGCGAAAACCGACGAGAAAACCTTAAAAAGTTGTTATTTTAAGAAAATATTAACAAAAATGAGAATAATATATTATCACAAGTTAACTTATAAAACTTGATTAATATATATGTAACAAGTATTTTACATGATTTATAAGTTAAATTTTAAAAGAAAAACTGAAACGGTTCGTTTTAAAAATAAAACCGACGAAACCGATAAAACCGACGAAACCAACAAGATTTGTGAAAAATAAAAGATTAATATTTTCTTAAAACTTTCCAGAAACTGAAACTTAAAATATATTATTATATTTTAATAATTTATTAATTGACTTAGTTATTTAATAATAGTTAACGGAAAACCGAACTATGTGTACTCTTTAACTTAATAGAAACTTATTTGCTTATGTGCTTATGTGGACACTAGTTTAGGATTAATAAAATAAAAGGACTTTATAAAAACTAAAACCAAGTTTTATTAACAAAACGTGTACTAATATAGGACACGAGATGTTGGAACGAAAAGCTACGAACTGTGAGTTTCTCTATCGAACCCCCTCGTTTTAACTGGAATTGATTTAATCGATATTTAATTGTGTTTTGGGGGGGAAAACATATTCTTCATTTCATATGGAATTCATGTGATATTTTAAAAGCATTTTATTTTACAAATTGTGTCTAATGCGGGATGAGTCTAGTTGGCTAAATAACTGCTAATCGAATTAGTAAGGGCACAAAAATATGGGTAGATCTATCGGAGTGACGTCCCCCACTCCCAATTGCGTTGGGTTAAAAGTGGGTATATTTTGAGTCTGGTATGTATCGTGTTATCAACTATGATAGTCATACGTGATGGTGTATTCTTAGCTAGTCTACAACAGCACGATTTGTTTATGAAGTAAAATGCCTAATATTTTTGGCGATGTAATGATGGTAGATTGTTACACATGGATTGGTGTTATAATGGTGGTAAGCCATTATACACGGGATGTTTTTAATATAATTCGGGGTGTAGTGACAATTACACACGAATTGATATTGGATATAATGACAGTAGATCATTATATGGATGTTGTTTTCCATTCATATATATATATATATATATATATATGGACTATTTTATTATAAAGGGGAAACTCATCAATATATTGTGTTGACCGATATTTTAATATGCTTTTCAGGTAATTAAAGTGAAGTAATAAAGCTGGGAAAATAGTGGCGTGTGTTTGAATGAAAAACGTTGACTTTATATTGAACTTGTAATTTGAATAAAAAAATCGTGTATTATGACACGTGTAATAACTCTGATGGTAAAAATAAAGTTCAACTTTCATTAGAAATGTAAACTTAATTGTGATTGGCTGAAACGGCGTCTGTCACCACCCGAAAGACTTGGTCAAAGTCTTCCGCTGTTGAAATTAAGATTTTCAGGATGTGACACCTGAAACCTTGATTCTTCAGAGTCACAAGTCTAAAGCTGGCTATCTGCGCTTCTATACCTTATAACTCTCTTTCAGCCAAGTCGACACATAATTAGGCCAACACATGTTGAATTATAGGCGTCCCACTAAACCAAAATGAACCACTATTTGCGGCATGTTGACATGAATGCGAAGCACACAAAATGAACCACTATTTGCGGCATGTTGACATGAATGCGAAGCACATGCACGAGGACGTGTATGGTTATGGTGGCGGAGATGGTGATGTACCAAGTATATGATGGTCCTTGTTGCTTGCTTTGTGCCCAAATGCTTGGGTTTATTGACTAGTCAGTGTACTTAGTGAGGATGGTCTCTAACAATTTGTAAACTATTCGTGCCTGGGTATGTTTATACATCAAACACACCAGTAGTCGGGTTCAATGGACTCTCTCGTGATTAGTTGGTTACATTATGAAAATAGTAACCCTATCACAAACAAGTGGCCATTAGGCATCACAGGGCTCTACCTAAGTGTCACTCTCCAACCAATGAAGGATCATATGTTAGGGTGAGACTGTGATTGCTCATAGCACATGACACTTATTAAAAGTAGAAATATTTAGTCATATATTATTAAAACTTGTTACACAAACACACTGTCATAACAAGAAATCAAACATGACCAAAATAACAATGTTTTTGAATTAATTCCATAGGTCTATAGCGGTATTATATGTAACTTCAATTTTAATAAATCATCAAACTTGTGCACCCGTAGCATTTATAAAAATAATGTCAAATACAAAGTTGATGAGTAAGCATAAATTTGAAATATATGTAATATTGAAAATGATGCAATTCTCATGTCGATGGTATAATCTCAAGCACAATGAATAAATAAAATATCTGTGGTCAAACCTTCTTGACTTGTGTCCTTAACCTGAAGGTTAAGCTAGATATGTTTCAGTCGTTCAAATAACTTAAATAAGGTCAAAAGATGAAAAGACGTCACCTAGTAGATTTATAATTGTTAACATAGGCTTGTAATTGTTAATGATCACACTTGAAATTGATAGACAATGAATATGATATTGATATAGGCATACACCCACAACATAAAAATATGGCATGAAATTTGACACGCGTATACATGAAATAGAATCACATAGTATGTTGTGACAAAACTTGAAATTGGTATATGGAATATGATGTGTCTAAAGGAACACATGTTTTTATGAGCGATTGCAAATATTTACGGAAAAAAGAAAAATTGAACGTTATGGAGGCAGAATATCAGAAGATGAAACTGAGTTAATAAAAGTATACAAGTCAGAAAAATCACATGGTCTGTGCAACTTTGAGTTAGGCTACCTTGGACGCTTAGTGAGCTGGATTCGGCTTGTTAAGGGTTTTTGGTATGTTTTTGTTATAATTACATGAATTTATTTCGTGGTTTAGTGTTAGATAGACGGGTTATTAGTCGTAGTTATTGGTTCTCTTATTATTAGTGCACTTTTCGTGTATCATAAAACGTTAATGTTAAATTTATATTATGGATTATATTTATAATCCTCTTTGGTGCTGCAAATAATGCTCTAACTATTCACCGTGTCTTATGGATAATACTACTCGTTTGGTATGATATGATTCATGTATTATAGGCTATGCTAACTATATTATTAAACACTTCTTTTATCATTAACTTTTGTGTGTCGGGTCGCTTTATGTCACACGGGCTAAAGATATATAACGTGACACGGGCTAAAGATATATAACGTGTACACATGCCATTTGTTAGCCCAATATTGTTGAACGTACAAGCTTGCGATTTATAATGTTTACGAATGACAATGATGTGTAATTATTGTTAAGGATTCGTACAGATGTTGACCTGAAAATGGTTGTTGTCACATTCTCCCTTTATTAGAAGAATTTTGTCCTTGAAATTTAACTCAAGTCGAGAGACGACGTAATAGTTAAAAAACACCTTTTATTTTATTGAAAAAATTTTGAGAGTAGAGAGGAAAGGTTAATTATCCGATTAATGAATTAACAATGATAAATTTAGGAACATACAACCAAGTCATACAACTTATATATAGCTCAAGATCATGACCTAGAAAGATTTAAGTAGCTTAAGGAAATTTCAAGGGCCTTGGTTTATGTATTCATGGTAATGGAATGTATACTAAGCAACATTGTGGCCACAGAATTGGTATACATATTCACAAACTTTGCAATATGATGAAATGATAGAAAGAATACAGAAATGACTGGGATTTTCAAACTACATCAAATGAATGATGTGTGCGTTTTTTGGCATCCCTTTTACGTCAATGAAAACGTTGTGGTAGATAGTCAAACAAAAAAAATAATTAATTTTTAAAATGTTAGTCTGGCTAGAGAGTTAGTAGTCAAAAGTACAATAATTTGTATTGACAAAATGCCGATGGTGGAGGACCGAGTCAGATTTTGAGAGACAATGACACAATTTCCAGTCCTCAGTTCTATCATGAACGACAATTTAATATGGTGTTGTCAATGTGTCATGTGATCTAACGATGCGCAGACAAATAGATTTGCGTATGGATATAGAGGAATCCATCGTGTGGAAAGTAGAGTATATTAACATAAATTGTTGTTATATAAAAATAACGTTACTCTCAAATGTTAAGATGATATGATTTAGAGTGTGAATTACAACCAATAGAAGGGATGCGTTTCACTAAGACATATTAGCCAGGAGGCATAGGGAACTCAAGCACATATGAATAAACAAAACGTGTGTGATCAAACCTTGTTGACTTGTGTCCTTAGCCTGGAGGTTAAGCTAGATAGGTTTCAATCGTTCAAATACCTTAAACAAGGTCAAGAGATGAACGAACGTCACCTAGTAGATCTTTTATTGTTAGCATAGGCTTGTAATTGTTAATGATCACACTTGAAATTGATATTGACAATGATATTGATATTGGCATACACCCACAACGTAAACATATAACATGAAATTTGACACACGTAGACATGAAATAGAATCACCTTGTGTAACATCCGGCCCCTCGCACCACCAATATTGTCCGCTCTGCCCACGAAGAGCTCACGGATTTGTTTTTGGTTGCCCAAAACGCGTTGGTGATTGAAGAGGCAGGACATTACTTATGAACCAGTAATCTCTCTTGTTCACGGACGATGTGGGATAGCCTAAGAGTGGGACAATGTTGTGTTTGCCAAAGGTGTTACACATTGTATGTTGAGACAAAACTTGAAATTGGTATATGGAATATGATGTGCCAAAAGGAACACATGTTTTTGTAAGTAAACAAGCCCACACTTGAATACATTTTCCCGTGAATATGATATAAATTGGTAATTATTGTATTATTATGAGTGATTTGCAGGATATTGATGGAAAAGAAATGGAATTGAACGTTATGGAGATAAAATATTAGAAGACCAAACTGGTCAAATAAAAGTATACAAGTGAGAAGAATTACGCGGTTTGTTCAACTTTGAACACTTACGGTGTAACACCCTAAAAATTCAAGTAAACCGAATGATGCGATTGTAAAGTTTGTAAACTAATTAATTTCTCGGGATTCGCTTGAGGGCTTGGGAATCTATGGGCATGTCCAAAAATTATTTCAATTAGTTTGGGAGCAAGAAGGATCAAATTACAAAGTACATCGACTAAAAGTGAAACTTGAAGAAAGTTATAACCTAATCTCCCCCCTAGCCTAGTAGCGGCCGCAAGTCCCAAAGCCACAAAACCCTTTGATTTTGATTGAGATAATTCAATTCCAAGCTGCTAGAGGTCATTCAAGGTGTTTACTACACTCCCATAATCTTCAATTTCATATTCTAGGTTCTTAAGATGGTCAATTAATCTGTTTCTTGAACTAGGGACAGATTCGGATTGAAATAATTTGGCACGCTTCCCGAGGTCAAAAGTTGGAGTTTTTGGTTTCAAAAGATTTCCAAGTATGTCTAGTATATCATACTAAAATTTCATGACCATTGGAGTTGTTTTGATAGGTCAATCGATAAAACTGATTTCTAGGGTCCTTGAATGTTGAAATCGTTAATTTTTGTCATTCGGATATTATTTGAAGGAATGGTCAACCCAATCAGTTTGAGGGGTCTCATGTTAGTGTATGAACAGTAGGAAAATTATTTTTTTGGTTATAAAGGCTGGTTTGGTTGGTGATTCCTTAATCGGTTTGTAAGAGCGCGTAAAAGCGATTAATTGTAAATTAATGAGGAAAAAGATGAGATTTCAAACCCCATAAACTTGGGTGGTTAAATATTTATGGTTAGGCTGTAATAATTCCAAATTTTATCAAAATGGGTCTGGTTTGGTTGGTGGATGGTTAATCGGTTCGTTAACGCACGAATTCGACACAATTAACGTAAGACAGGCATAGTTTGGGAACCGTTGGTGGTGAATTTATTGGAAAGGGAGTTTCGGTTAATTCAAGGACTCTGGGGGCTGATAAGATGAATACGAATGTTAGGTGTGGCTATGGGTCAATCCAATCCCGTTAGGGCGTCTCGTAAAGTGAGCGAGTCGTTGTGGTCTAGTTAGTGATTATTGTGTGCTTTATCTTGACATGCTTGTGGATTGTGAGTGATTAGCTAGAGGATTCAGTTGTGATGTTTATGTGATTCATATCATGTGAGTTTCATGATGCCCCTTTTTAAATGTTTTACATTTTTGGCTAGCATACACGATTTATGACGATTTTACCCTTTTGAAGCGTTTGGATGATATTGCATAGTTTATGTTATTTTTACTATCTATGCTTGGAAGTTTGTATGATTTATGATTGTCTAATTTGTATGTGTGTGTGTGGCCACCACGTGAATGTTTTTGTTAATCCGTGACGGATCGAAGAGAAGTATAAAATTCCTTAATTCCCCTGTTGGGGGTTAAGGTGATGTGTCTCGGGATAGGAAGACTGTCCTTGGGATGAATGGATGTTTAAAAATCCCTTAACAATTTATTTGTCCTTGGGGTGAAGTTTATTCGGCTCTTTAACTTTGTGTTTTAGACTTGAGAGGATGTGACCCGTTGATGTGGGGAGATCATGATTCTATGGAGATCATAACTCCTAAAGGTGAAGGTGTGGTGATAGTATTTAGCATAACTCCTAAAGGTGAAGGTGTGGTGATAGTATTTAGCATGACTCGGATGGATGGTCCCTTTGACCCAGGTGGTTACGGTTCAAAGACAAAACTCGAGGGCGAGTTTTTTCAAAGCTGGAGAGAATGATGTGGGGAGATCAAGCGTTTACCAAATAATGACGAAATGAGTTATGGAATTACAAGAGTTTAAATTAATATTTTATGTCATTTAGTTTAATCATTAGAAGCCCAATAGTTTTCTGTTTCTTTTAAATACTTGAGATTTGTAATGTAAAGAAATAAGGTTTGGAATATATGAAAAAAATCATTTCCTCTCTATCACAGTGTTTGTTAGTGTGTGAAAGACCTAAGTATCGGTATTCTTTGTGAGTCAACGATAGTTGGAAGAATTGATCCTGGTATTCGTGTGAATCAACAGGTTCAATTATTAATCTTATTTACGATCTACGTCTTTTCTGGGAGTTTTGGGAAGTTCTTCACGGGTATTCTTAGAATCAACGTGTTTGACTTCCAATTTTATCTCCACGCTACGTCAAAGTTTTACCAAATAATTACGAAATGAGTTATGGAATTACAAGAATTTAAAATTAATATTTTATGTCTTTTAGTTTAATCATTAGAAGCCCAATGGTTTTCTGTTTCTTTTAAATACTTGAGATTTGTAATGTAAAAATATAAGGTTTGGAATATATAAAAAAATCATTTCCTCTCTATCACAGTGTGTGTTAGTGTGTGAAGGACCTAATTATCGGTATTCTTCATGAATCAACGATAGTTGGAAGAATTGATCCTGGTATTCGTGTGAATCAACAGGTTCAATTATTTATCTTATTTACGATCTACATATTTTTTGAGAGTTTTGGGAAGTTCTTCACGGGTATTCTTAGAATCAACGTGTTTGACTTCCAATTTTATCGTCACGCTATGTCAGTTGGTACCAAAGCCAGGTTCCTGGCTCAATATGGCTTGTGAGGGGGACAATATCTATGATTCATGGTCCGTGTTTGATGAATACGAGGACGAGGAATGGTATGTTTGGGCAACCGGTGATGTTCTTGAAAGTTTAAAAAGAAAACATGAGTGGTCTACAATTTATTCAGGTATTTTTGATGAAATTTTAAGGGATGGTACGGTAGAAAATGGTGGTGATATTGTGGTTAATGGTGATTCGAATTTGTATTTCATATACATGATATCTCCCACTATTTTGAAACTTCATATTAATGAGTTAAATGAAGATGCAAATTTTAAGAAATTGCCTACCGTAATTATCAACTATTTCCCACATTCGAAAGTCAAAGAAAAATATTTTATGTTTGAGCTTGATATGGTGGGCCCTAACGTGAATGATGATTACATGAATATAGAAGAATTACATGAAGTGGTAATTACTTGTGACGGGCTCATACACGTAACTCTTAAAGGTGAAGGTGTGGTGATATTATTTAACATGAATCGGATGGATGGTCCCTTTGACCCAGGTGGCTACGGTTCAAAGACAAAAACTCGAGGGAGAGTTTTTTCAAAGGTGGAAAGAATGATGTGGGGAGATCAAACATTTACCAAATAATGAAGACATAGGTTATGGAATTACAAGAGTTTATAATTAATATTTTGTGTCTTTTGGTTTAATCATTAGAAGCCCAATGGTTTATAGTTTCTTTTAAATATTTGAGATTTTGTCATGTAAGAAAAGAAGGTTTGGAATATAAAAAAAATCATTTCCTCTCTATCATAGTGTGTGTTAGTGTGTGAAGGACCTAATTATCGGTATTCTTCATGAATCAACGATAGTTGGAAGAATTGATCATGGTATTCTTGTGAATCAACAGGTTCAATTATTTATCTTATTTACGATCTACACATTTTTTGAGAGTTTTGGGAAGTTATTCACGGGTATTCTTAGAATCAACGTGTTTGACTTCCAATTTTATCATCACGCTACGTCAGTTGGTATCAAAGCCGAATTCCTGGCTCAGTATGGCTTGTGAGGTGGACAATATCTATGATTTCTGGCCCGTGTTTAATGAATACAAGGACGAGGAATGGTATGTTTGGGCAACCGACGATGTTCTTGAAAGTTTAAAAAGAAAACATGAGTGGTCTACAATTTATTCAGGTATTTTTGATGAAATTTTAAGGGATGGTACGGTAGAAAATGGTGGTGATATTGTGGTTAATGGTGATTCGAATTTGTCTTCCATATACATGGTATCTCCCACTATTTTGAAACTTCATATTAATGAGTTAAATGAAGATGCAAATTTTAAGAAATTGCCTACCGTAATTATCAACTATTTCCCATATTCGAAGGTCAAAGAAAAATATTTTATGTTTGAGCTTGATATGGTTTGCCTCAAAGTGAATGATGATTACATGAATATAAAAGAATTGCATGAAGTGGTAATTATTTGGGATGGACCCATACACTTAACTCCTAAAGGTGAAGGTGTGGTGATTGTATTTAACATGACTTGGATGGATGGTCACTTTGACCCACGTGGTTACGGTTCAAAGACATAACTCGAGGGCGAGTTCTTTCAAAGGTGGAGAGAATGATGTGGGGAGATCAAAAGTTTTACCAAATAATTACGAAATTAGTTATGGAATTACAAGAGTTTAAAATTAATATTTTATATCTTTTGGTTTAATCATTAGAAGCCCAATGGTTTTCTATTTCTTTTAAATACTTGAGATTTGTAATGTAAAAATATAAGGTTTGGAATATATAAAAAAATCATTTCCTCTCTATCACAGTGTGTGAAGGACCTAATTATCGGTATTCTTCATGAATCAACGATAGTTGGAAGAATTGATCCTGGTATTCGTGTTAATCAACAGGTTCAATTATTTATCTTATTTACGGTCTACATCTTTTTTGAGAGTTTTGGGAAGTTCTTCACGGGTATTCTTAGAATCAACGTGTTTGACTTCCAATTTTATCATCACGCTACGTCACCCGTGTTACGTGTTTAACTGAGGAAAATTTATCGATTTATTTATTTTTTGATGTTATTTATGTATTATTATGGAAGTCGTATGCTAAATACCTTGGTCGGTTTTTAATCAATTTTGATGACAGAAACATGAACTCACTCAGCTCAAGCTGACTTTGCGTGTATGTTAGAATGATTTCAGGTTGAACGTGGATGGAATTACTGCTTGGAGGTGCTCAAGACTACACGAGGTCCTGAGGCAGTTCTAGTCTATGCTCCTTATCGTGTTAATATTTAAGATAAATTTAATTTACATTTTTATGTCTTAAGGATAATATTTGGATGTTTTGTAAATTTTCCGCTGCAAGATTACTCTGTATTGAATTTTTGAACTATATGAAACCTGTTTAAACTTTATATTTTAATTTGTTTGAAATGATTACCAATTGTAGTACACCCGGATTTGGGGGTCTTACATACGATCTGTGCCTTGATCCGAGGTTTTGTAATGATCAAGTCACAACTAGTGGGCTGATATGAGCCTATACCGTCAATGGTCAAAGTATTTTACAAACCGTGCGTGCAACTCCCAAAATTATAGGAGAAGCTCTTTATAAACCCTATTTGTCGTAAACCCTAGAGGAGATGACCATAACTTAGTAAGGCTATTGTGGGAGTCGAAGACAACCCTAAACACTTAACCTGAAAGTCCAAATCCATGGAAGAGGTTAGGATTAAAGAACTAGTTCTAGTGATCATGCTTCACTTTATCGAGTTTGTTTATTTTATGTATATTATGCTAGGCTAAAAGCCTTAGTAATTGTTGGGAGAAGATAACACTTTGATGTTTTGATATTTTGGATGTTTGATTTATCTATATAGGTAATTTCAATAGTTTATTGTGTTGTATTGTGCTGTATATGATTGCATGTGTTTATTGTATGTATGATTGTGTTGTGTGTGGTAGATATATCTTTGCATGAAGTTTTGTTAGCCAGGTCGGTCTAGTTTATCTCTAGGCTATATTGACACCCGTTAACCTAGTGCTTGAAACCTAACCAGTAATGGACATCTCATTAATATTAATCATAAAACATGTGAGCAACCAGTAATGGACATCTCGTAACTATTCACTATTAGATCATAAGTCGCTTTCCATCCGGTCGTAGAATCAGGATTCATAGATCGAGTAGCAAGGGCGGTTAAGAAACCCTGAATCACAAGTGTTCATATTAACTTTAGCTTCACTAGGATAGAGTCTTATGTATGTCTATAACCGATAACCGTAACCTAGTGGGTTTAGTCCGAAATGGCCGATCCATCTTAGGATATCACCAGCTACTATCGAAAGTGATCCTGAAGTAGTTCCATCTTAGCAAAAACAAACGAAATAGAAAATTACGAAAACCCGCCCAAAATGAAACTAAAACAGAAAACGAATCCGAAATCGTCCAAAAGAAACAAAAGAAATTGAAACCCAACCCGTCCCATGAGAAAAATTGTGTCGACTCAAAACTTGATCTGAGCCAAAAACATGAACCGGACTCGTTCTAATCCAAATCTCGTGTTTGTGCTGAAACATGTCTCGTGTGGAAATATACGCAACTCCAAACCCATTCTGACCTAAACCTCCCACATATCCTTAGGACACTAACTCACATAGACAAAGTTCTTTAAAGGTGACCCTGAAATAATAAGGTGGAATTTCAAGTGACCCATTTTTACTCCTTTAGTTAAAATACCTGATCAAACCAACCAATATAGTTTTCAAAGCAACCCAAATGGATCAATTTGAAATACTTTGGGTCAAGATTGCCATCTATAACTAGGTTAGAGTCTTTCGTGTGTTTATAGCCGATAACCTTAGCCTAGTGGGATTAGCCTAAAATGGCCTATCTACGATACTTGCACGAACTTCGAGAAACAAGGCCTCAACACGTCGTAACAATCAGGGCACGGTTTCCTAGGTTAACTATGTGAAAATGACTATGTTTTTTGGATGAAAAGGTTCAATCTCGTAACCCCTCTATTTATAGTTGAAATTTTTTTCCTTCGCGTCGTGCAGAGGAACTATGTCGACGTCACTTCGTGTCGCGCGAAGCAACATTCTATTCTGCCACATGTTGACACGTGGCGTGTATAATTGTGCCACGTGTCAACACATGGTTGGACACATATCTCCGATTACTTAACAAGATTTAGCGTAGCGTGAAGGAGTCCTGATTGTCCGTTTGCGTAGCGCGAAGGGACCATTAGGTTAGTTAATGTTTCATTCCTTCGCATAGCGCGAAGGAACTCAAGTTTGTTCGTTCACGTCGTGCGAATGGATTGAAAGTTCAAAGATTTTAATTTTAGTTCCTAAATTTTATAATATGGCATTTTTGGCTTAATTCTATGATGGAAATTTACGTGGTGTTACAGTGCATGATCATTATTATATACTACTATTCGAGCACATTAAGTTTTTGAAGCCGTTGTCGGGGACACGACTGTAATTAGGGATAAGTTATCTTTCTTAGTGTAACTTGTATATTCTTTTTGGTTTAGTGGTTTAACTTAGTTAATTTAGTTTAGTTTACATTTTTAGTTTTTTGTTTACTACTTGATTCTACGTGTTTAATTAATAACTCTAGGTTAATTGTTTAGGTTACTTACTCTCTAAGGTTTGTTTATGCGTATATCTAGGTCCAGTGAATTGCTATAACCGTTTCTATCCTGAACAAGAGCTACGCAAGTATAGAAGAAAGAAGAAGACTCAAGCAAATACCCGGAGGAATCGTCAATCACGACATAAGAGAAAACAAGAGTCGATGCTGAAGTCGCCATGGCAGGACCAGAGAGACTAATAATGGAGTATGTCAAACCGTCCACTACTCCATCTACAAGCATTACTGGTCTGCCCAGACAACCGAAGCCTTTTTAATTCCAACTAACATTATTCAATTAATTCATAAAAACTATTAATTTCTTGGTTTATCAGATGAAGATCCAAACTCTCATAAATAAGGCTTCTTACAACTCTGTGATACATTTCAGTTGAATGGGTTGACACCTGAAGCTCTCAAACTTCGTATATTTCCATTCTTTATAGCTAGACAAGCTCGATGCTGTTTATCATCTCAACCAAGTGGTTCTATAACCACCTAGCATAGTCTGGTTGAAAAGTTCTAATAACCGTCGTCTTAGTCATTCAAAAACCTATTTAAACTAGGTAGATAGAGTATGTATGGTATCGTATCCACAAGGAGCATGTGGTCAGTATTACACTTCTTGTTTGAATATTTAGTTATCCTAATATTAATCTAAGTGGACAAACAATGTCAATAGAAAATTGAAAGATTGATTTTAAAAACAATTTTAGGAAAATGCAACCCCCTCCGGGTTTCAGGTTCTAGGTTTCACACAAAACTTGTTTAATTAGTTAGACACAACATAGACAAGGTGTTGGAAAGTTGATTAATTTAGGTGGTAAGAAAAAAACAAGTCATTGTCAGTAGATCTTTTACAATTCAATTACCCTATTAATCGGTGTGAATCAACTTACTCTATGTTAATCAACAAGCTGCTAGGTTTTGTGATCAACCATGTTGTAAAGCAAGGATTACTAAAACATGCAAATAGTTTAAATAAACCAACACATAAAACTATTTATACAATGTGTCAATGTCAAAAACAAATCCAAACTTGAATAAACAAAGTTTAATGTTTAACCCAAACGAATCGTTTACTCGGAGAAAGTTACAACAAGATTAGCCTTGCCTCATCGTGATTATCCCTTCTTTATTTGTGTACATAGCAGCCAATAGCTGCTCCTTTGCGTCCCTTGTGCAAACCTACTGTCGTCCATCCCCAAAAATCACCATTTTTTCCTTTCACTTGGATTGATGTTCTTTTAGGCCAACTGATGTTTCTTGTGGGCTGATTCCGATTCCCATTGTGAGCCTTGGTGCAATTCTAATGAGCTACTACATATTTAATTGTAGGCTTTTGAACTTTGTTTCGTCCGTCATTGAGTCTTACTATATTAACTTTAAGAATCACATTACAATTCAATTGTAGCCATCATGCCACCACTACCTCAACTATGTTTAACATGTCCATTTCATAATCATTTAAATTATTTTTTATTCACTAATACTTTAGAATCTCAAAATTAAAATAATAAATTGGAATTTGCAGACTAAGCCATCATGTTATATTATTATTGTAACATACAGAAAAATTTCGATACTATTTTTGACAATTTTGAAAGTTGAAGGACCAGTTAGTCACTTAGCTAAAAATAAATGTTGGAAATCGACACATAGCTAATGACTATCGGATGGAATGACACATGGCTGATAACTATCTGCACTCCCTCGAGAGAAACCACTATCGAAAAGATGGTTAACCAACGTACTATACCAACCTCTCGGGTCTTGGTGAAATTGTTTAAAAGATAAACACGCTCGAGATAATCGGGATCCTCAAAACCAAGAGGCTGCTTCACGTAGACCTCTTCATGAATAACCCCATTCAAAAACGCACTCTTCTTGTCCATCTAATACACCTTAAATTTCTTGTAAGGAAATTGTATAGCTTCGAGTCTTGCAACCTGATCATACACTTCGTTGTAGTCAATGCCTTCTCTTTGATTAAAACCTTGAAACACCAATCTTGCTTTATTACACACAATAACCCCTCGATCATCCTTTTTACACTTGAAAACCCACTTTGTTGGAATAGTTTTACGAACACAAGCAGGTTTATTAATCAAAACCCAAACACCAAGACGAACAAATTGTTGCAATTTGTCTTGCATTTCTTCTACTCAAGATGGCTCTTGCAAACCCATATACATGCTCGTTGGTTCAACTTGGGATAGAAACCATGTGTATTGAGCAATGCATTGAATTCCCGAGGGCTTGATATCAGCATACACGCAAGCAAAGGATCTTCAACAACATTTGCTACTTAATGTTGTGTACGAAATCCCTCATTCAAATCACCAGTTATATTTTTCTTAGGATAATAAGAATGGATCAGCAAGGTCGGATTCTTAGAAACTTCAACACTGTCTTGCAACTTGTGTTTATAACAACCGCTTGTTCAGTCACATGGATGGAGGATTTACCTCCATTAACCCCATTATCTTCTTGATTTTTAGTTAATGGTTTTGAGGTCCAAAAGTCGGCATCATCAGAAGTATCAGATAGCACGTCTGAATTATAAGGTTGAACCTGTACAAAAGTAGAATGATAAAAAGAAGAACTTGGTGATTTCAACAATTCTTTTTCCAAATAAGAACGAACCAAGTCTTCATTCTGTACTTCAACCAAGGGAGTGAAAGAATCAAATAGACCTTCATGTTTAAACATTTCAACACAATCAAAGGTAAAAATTTTGATTAAGATTGGTAAAATACAAGATTTTAGTCTTAATTCACATAACTCCTTGAAAATAAAGCAGAAATAAAATCTTTTTGGGTTTTTTTTTTCAAAATTTAAGCTAAAACACACTTAAAATACTTTTATAGTGTTCAAATATCAAACAAAATAAGAAAAAAAAATACGATAAGCAACACATATTTTTGTGAGAAAGATCGTAACACGGGATCATATTGACTGGTAACATCCTAAGCTACACATTCATTTCAACATTATTATGCACATAATTCAAAGATGATTGCAAATATAATTGTACACTTTAAACTTTTACAAATCCTTTAGTAGCCTTACGATATGCTTTAAGGTTCAATTAGACACAAAATTTATGTGGACCCCACCTATCAGACACAATTATTATATAATACAGTGTATTTCACATGTATTTTCATTTTTACATAACATTGATTATTTGTGACCCATACAAAAGTTATAAAAAGAAAATAAGCAGAAAGTTAAAACTTTCCTTTAAAGTCGGTATTACTACGCGTAGGTAAGGTTCCATTTCAACAAAATCAAAAGATAAAATAAGTTGAAGTTGTACAAGGCATTAACCTTTAGGTCGATACATGACTCTCACATATTAATGCTTTTAGTTTACGCAGAGAAGATCCAAGGCTTGTCCGAAACATCAAGAAAATAAAGTAGAATACTCAGGGCTTAACCCTCATATCGGTATTACTACACACAGAGAGGTTCCAAGACTTAAGCAAAAATAAAGCACACATAAGCTGAATTTTTTTGCAAAATAAAAAAAAATTAGCTGAATTTCTTTGCAAAATAACCGCATATACACACAACAATCTTTAAATTTTTGAATCTTAAAAGCATATATTGCATCAATATGTTGTACCACTAGATTCAACAAGTATTTTAGGTTTATATCTTATTAACACTTATATATTTGTCAAACCTATCATACACATCCACATCAAAACCTTCTCAACACACTCTAGTCTTACAATACTTCATTTTCAAGTTTAATAATCTTTTTTCTTCCTTTGATAATCTCATCAAATTGGGCGTTAATAGACTTTTGCTTAATAAAAACATCAATTTTCAACTGATGATTACTTGCATTTAAAGCATCAATTATCATTTTATATTGTTTCTCACTATTAAGCAAAGTTATAATTGTCCCTTAAGCTGCAAGATCAATAACCACAGATTCATTATGGTTACAAGTCTTCTCATGTTTTGACAAATTCTCAGCATAAGTAACACAAACAGTTATATGTGAATCATCATAATCTTCAAAATTAGATTAAAGAGAGCTAAAAGACTCAGATGGGATAGAATACTTAGAACTGACCTCTTTAATTTTAGCCATGCAAGTAAAAAAGACTTTTCTGATCAACAATTAAATATTCTGATTCTGAATCCTCTATCACCACACTCTTATTCTTCTCATCAATCAAACCTTGATCACTCTTAGTGATAACAACCATGTTAGCTTGTTTTTGCTCACTAGATGATGATTCTTTCAACACCTTTGTTGACCAATCAACACCTTCATGAATCACCATTGCCCGAGACTCACTCTTCTTTGGTTGTTCAAAGGCCTTTTGAGGAACCTCCTTTGACTCTTTGTTGTTATACTTCTTCTGAGAGTTAGAGTTTCTATCTTGAGTCTTGTTTTGAGGATACTCTCTCCTTGGCTTGTCACACTCTTTGGCAAAGTGACCAAATTCTTCACAATTGTAGCATTTGACTTTGAGTTTGTCAAAGCCTATCCTCATACACATAGTAGGAATGTAACATCATACTTTTGATAATAATAAATAAAAGAATTCCGCTTACTTAATGGTGTATTATTATTTAATTAAGTTAAAAATAATAGAGTGTGGGCTTGGTCAATAAAATATGGAATAAAGGCTGGTATGGGCCTTAGGTCCATGGGCTTAAGGGTATATAAACACCCTTAAGCCTCCTTAAAACCCTCATTTCCCCCCAACTTTGTCTCCACACACTCAAAAAACACAAACAATTCTATTCCATTACGGATCATATTTGAATCCGAACCAAAAAGGGTTTGTGTCACATCTTCGTCTTACAAGCAAGAAACACGTCCATAAACACATGTTGAATCAAACCAGTAGCTAGAAGTGAACCAAAAAGGTACGTTTTATATTAAAGGTTAAGCTTTTGAGGTCGGTTTGCCCTAGGATTTGATAATAAGGTAAATCGGGCCTTATTATGTAAGAAAAATGTAAACTTGAACGTAAAAAAGATGTTTGTAATGATATGGGACAAACATGTAACGTTTGGATCGAATTAGTGCAAGAAAACGATATAGTTATAATCCAAGAATCGTTTCTTATGCAAGACGGGCAAAACGAGTCAAAAGGAAAGGCCGGAAAGTGATGAGAATGGAAACCAGATATGAATCGAGCCTTTAAGAAACCTGATCCAAACGAAAAGTAAACAAATCGAATTGACTAAGGAATTAAATCAAATGAGTAATTCGATTCGATTAGAATCAGTGGTCTGATTAGAATGGTCATTCGACTAGAACTGTCAATTGATTAGAATTGTCATTCGATTAGAATGGTCATTCGATTAGAACTGTTAATCGGTTAGAATTGTCATTCGATTAGAATTATGGTTTGATTCGATTGGTTCAAACTTCAGTTTTCTGATGAATTTTTAGTAAAGAACTGTTAATGAAAATAAAAGTGTCTTACTATGCCCCTTGGACCCTACTAGGGGCTGCCGCCCCTAGACCCCGCTGCCAGGGGTGCTGCCCTCGGACCCTCGTTAGCTAGGGGTTTCACTAACCTAGAAGTATGATAAAGTTAGAGTTAGTTAATTAATACTTAAAATTATTACACAGTTAGTCGTTCACAACTAAGGAAGTGTATTACTATTAACTCATAAAAGAACAAGACATATCTTAGTTTCTAGCATCATTTCCTTGTTATGTTTTCGTGGTTGTGTGCATACTCGATGTGATTAGTGAATACAATTACCTTAAGGGGTAAGTGTAGGATGTGTGATTGTTTTATGAATGATGTATGAATGATATATGAATGCTAGAGAAATATTAAGAGTATTTATGAAAGTATATAAATACAAATATAAAGAAAGGTATGTATGGGTGTATGGTAAGAGGGTGGCAGACCCTAATAATATCTGTGAAATGAGGGTGGCAGACCCTAATAATATATGTGCAAGGAGGGTGGCAAACCCTAATAATACATGTGAGGTTATAAGGCGAAAGGCTCTTTAAAACATAAAAGTATATATGTAAAGTAAGATAAAATATGAAAGTATGAAAGAATGAAAGCATGACAGTAAGAATGAAGGTATATAATTATGTATGTACAAAAGAAAGTAAGGTAGGTTAAGTATGTAATGTACGAATGTATTGTGTGTTGCCAGATTAACTAGAATTCACTCAGCATAGCTGACTTTTAGTACACACGTGAGTGAATAGGCTAAGGCAGCTAGCTTGAAGGAAGACACATGACATTTGACTGAAGAGGCTGTCATCTTTAAAAGAATGTTACGACGCTTTAATATGACTTTTATATTATGTTTAAAGACACGAGTTTGATTGTTTGAAAAGATTTGAATGATTATGTACTATATGGTTGAAGTTTTATATTCCGCAAAAAGTTTTAATTCACTCTGATATTTATAACTGTGTTTATGAGTAAATCCAAAGCCAAAAGTAGGGTGTCGGGATCGGGGCCTTACAAGAAAGATCATTTCCAGTCCTCTCCATATATTTCTTGATTTTCCTCACAATCAATGCCATGTTCCACTTGAGATCCATAAGTTCTAGATCATCACGATTGATTTGATCACAGTCTTCATAAGTCAAATCACAATGGTTACTTTGCTACTCACCAACTGTTCATGGGATGACATGAAAGCAAAGTGTTGTTCGGCTTCTTTCATGTTAACATTTGATGAAGTTGGGGGACATATTGTGCTTGAACTTGAGGAACTTCGGCTAGGAAAGTATCGAGGCTCATGAAATGCTTCGGGTGAAGGATTTACATAACCAATTTAAGTGAAAGAAAGTTGTGATTGGTGTAGATCACTCTTGCTAACATGATTAGCCCCTATATACAAAGATGGATCCTGATTAGATTTTGATATACCTTTACACTTGATTTCATTCTCTCTTTTCAAGTCTTTCAATAAATTTCATACTTATGAAAGTTGGATCTCTGAAAAATCCATTATCAGTCAAAATCATCACAAAAGTAGAATAAGACTCAGGCAAAGCATCTTTTAAACTTTCAATCCTATTAGTTTCATCGGTGTGCCGCTCACACCTATTCAGCTCAACAAGAAGATGTCACTATCTAGTCAAAAGCTCATTTACAGTCTCATTGGGTAAAATGTTAAAGTTCTTGTATATTATCCAAGCTTCTTGCCCTTAAAGCATTATAGAAAGTAGCTGAAATCTAAATATCATAAAACTGATGAAAAATGTTTTAGGTAACGCCATAGTCAGAGTAGAATAAGATTTGACTTCTAAATCATGGTTTCTCTTCTCGTTAGGAGTTAAATGTTCAATGGCTTTCTTTCTAGGACCAACATCAGCAATATCAATCTTAGGATACTCATGAGGAATTTCCAACATAGGAAGATAATCAGGTTCAATAACTCCTAGATGAGATTCAAATCTCTGGCTCCATCTTTGAAAATCATTGATATTTGTCAGCTTCGAAGTTTTAGAATGTGAACCAATTTCATTTCGTAGTTCAGCATGGTTTGCATTATCACATTTTGTGAAGAAAAATCATAATAACTTGTCATTTTTAGAAAATTTGAGTAAAAATTGTCAAAATTCAAAGTATAGGGATCAAATTTGACAATATTTGAAAGATTAAATCGGCGAATGAGTGAGAGAATGAGGACAACGAAAATGGTTCTAGTGAATTGATGAATATTTGGCAAATGAATACTTTGGAGAATGGATATATCACACGAATGGGTGTTTTAGCGAATGAGGTGGTTATTCAAGCGAATGGTAATGATGGAATATTAAGCGAATGGATGGAATGTTCAGCGAATGAAACTGTAGCAGTGAAAGGGTGGAATATCTGCGAATGAGCAGTTATAACGGTTATAACAAACTCAACAAATGGGGATTGAATTTAGCGAAGAATCTCAAGAAATCAGCGAATGTTTTCACCCAATCTTCATACCGTCATACCAAAACCCAGTTCCATAACCATACCAAAAATCTCAATCGCAAACCACAAATCCATAGAAAAACAACATGAATCAACACACACTCAGTCATACCAATTCCACAGTAAACAACACATCAATTCTGACTTATGAATGTCAAAATTCACAACCGAAACGACTGTAGCATCCAGCAAATACCATTTTAAACCCAAATCAATCAAAACGTGTCAATTAATCTCAATTGAACCGATTAATGATCAATTAACAATTATACATTCAATCCTTAATGCATCCTTATAACAATTAATCAGTAACTTTGAACAAATTGATCAAATCCAATGTCCGTACATGTCTAATATCAATTTCATAAAATTAACACCAATTTAACCTAATTAACAGACTAGATCAACTAATCAAAACATCCTTTGGCTCTGATACCACTTGAGGTGCAGGAATCATCAGAATTCATACATATAATTCAGATCTAGTCTATGATTATAGTGATTTGTATCAAGAAGGCTAGTGTGTGTAAATGTGTGATTTTTGAAATCAATTTGACAGAGTTTGGGCACAATAATCTCAATAATAATCAGAATTCGTTTACATAACAATAATTTATAGGGTATTTATAGTGATGAGTCCATTCGCTAACAAGCCTAGCGAATGGACTCCCATTCGCTACGCCATTCGCTAATTGGCTAGAGAATGGCCTCTAACAAACAAAACTCATACGCTAAACGACCTTAGCGTATGGACTATCTAATCCCAAAATCCCATTCACTAAACAGACTTAGCGAATGGGCAACCATAAGCTACATATCTAGTCCGTAGATAATTACACAAAGAAGAAATACTCGTAAACAAAGACCGAGACGAACAATCATGTATCAACGGTTTCTGTTAATGTTACTAACCAACTTTTAGCTGAAATTTTCAGGTAATCAATAGTAAGTGATATGCACGTACAGTAACAGGACACAACTTATTGGAGATATAGAAGGATTTGTGGGCTCATTTTGTTAAACTCATTATAAAAATTTATTATGTAAAAATAAATGTTTTATATTATTAAGGGTATTTAAATCCCTGTTCATATAAAGAAATATTTTGTCAAAAGAAATTTCCTGTGCAACAAAATAAACTTTGATATTTTCAAACCGACACCAAGTATCGGTCATACGTCTAGGCCCCTATGGTCGGGTGTGACAATTATTATTATTATTATTATTATTATTATTATTATTATTATTATTATTATTATTATTTAACCCCGAATCACACACACATTAAACTTGATCTTCAAGACTCCAAAGCATGCTTATAAATGTAACTAATTACTATCTTTAATGCTTAATGACATGTATACAAAAGCAAGCTTGAAGTACCATTGTTATAACACAAAACTAATATAAAACTATACAGTTAAAGTAATATACAAAATTTATACCCGACCATCACGTTCTTAACGAAATACTTCCTGCCATCTAAAACCAATCAGCTCCACAATAAGACCAACACGTTTGAGCAAGCTGATGGTGAATCTCTATCCGAGGTGTGGGAGAGATATAAGGATTTCCTAAGACAATGTCCACATCATGGACCGGAAAAATGGCTAATATGTCAAACCTTCAATTCTGGTTTGACTTGTGAGTGTAGGCAAGCCTTGGATACAACCACCTAGGGTGTGTTTTGTGGCCTATTACCTACACCTTCTTATGAGTTAATGGAGAAGCTAGTGAAGAAGAACTATCCCGCATGTATAAGATAAAACATAGAAATGAAGGTCGGGATGTATTAGGTGGACGCCAATACAACTCTGGAAGCTAAAGTTGATTCACTGAGTGTAATGATGGTGAAACTTTTTAAGAAAAGAGAGAAAGATACGGTCGATAGAGAGGACATGACATTCATCATAAATCAAGGAAGACATCAAGGAAATGCGTATGGTAACACATATAATTTAGGTTGGATAATTCATCCAAATTTCTTTTGGAAGATTTATACTAATACGCTCCACTAGGATTCAATCAGAGTTCAAGATAATATGGCCTTGATAGAAAACATAGCATCAAAGAGCAAATAAAAATGTACATGAAGCAAGTGAAGCTTGGATGGATAACACAGAAGCACAGTTGAAGACGCAAAGAGCTACACTTCAAAATATTGAGAAGATCATCGGTCAACTGGCAAATTAGATGTCTGAACGACCACAAGGAGCACTAACAATCGATATGGAAAAGAACCCTAAAACTCAATTGAATGTAGTTACAATGGTAAGTGGCATAACCATTTTAGATCCGATAATTGAAGAAGTTTCTGTTAAAGACATGGTTCACACGGAACCCAAAATAAAAGGTTCAGGAAGAACCTAAAATATTAGAGCAAGTTTAAGAAGAACCAAAACCGAAAGAGACAACTGAGAAGAAAGAACAACCGAAAGAAACACCAGAGTATAAGCCTCGTATTCGAGATATCCCGGTAGACTTGAGATGAGAAAAATGAAGAAGAATATATAAATTTCTAAGCACAATTTAAATCTATTATTATCAACCATCCATTTATTGACGCTCTAAATCAAATGCCAAACTACATGAAATTCTTGAAAGATATGTTGTCTTATAAGAAAAAGTTAAAAAACTTTTGCAGATATATAGCTAAATGAAGAATAATCGGCAGTTCTACGAAAGAAGTTAACCGAGAAATTATCCGACCCTAAAAGTTTCACCTTACCTTGTAAAATTGGTAACCCACCCGTCACAAGTGCATCAGCTGACCTTGGTGCGAGTATTAATGTAATGCATATTCATTATTGGCCAAACTACGTCTAGGTGAACTGTCACTGTCACCTACACTCATTAGTGTAGGCGAACCTTAATGCTCAAGTGAATGCAGTTAAAATGAGGAGTGGCAAAACCACTCTAGATATTGTAATTAAGCAAGTGGCCGATAAAGTTACTGTTCACAAGGAAAACGAAAAGGACGCTCCAACTAGACTATAAGCCTCGTATTCCATATCTCGGTAGACTTAAGCATGAGAGGAATTAAGAACAATATCTGAAGTTCTTAGAACATTTTAAATCTCTTCATATTAAACTTCTATTTATCGATGCTCTACACAAAATGCCGAACTACACGAAATTCTAGAAAGAAATGCTATTTAAAAAGAAAAAAGTTAGAAACTTCTCCAAATATAAGTCTAATTGAAGAATTTCAGTAGTTCTACGAACGAAGTAACACGAGAAACTATCAAACCCTAGAAGTTTCACCTTACCTTATGAAATTGGTAACTTACCATCATAAGCACATTACCTGACCTTGGTGGACCTGATTTCTAAGGGCATTATTGTCATTTGATAAACAAAAAAGTTATCATTCAATCTATCTTGAACTTTGTGTTTTTCAAACCATGACACATAAATATGGATGAATTGAGTATTTAAAACGACGTGTATTTGGCCGGTAAAATCCGAGCATTGTCGATACTAGGCGTTGTGGCAGTGGGTCGACACGAATTACGATCTCGGTAATGTTCGTTATGGTATTGTATAAAACAATGTTGGTAAAACCTAAGCGTTAAAACCAAAAAAATAATTCGTCAAATTAACATCTAAAAAAATAAAATATCTAAAATGACGTTTATTATGCCGGTAAAACCCAGACGTCGACAAAACTCGACCGTTGTCAAACGTCGCGAGCTGGACCAATCATGGTCCAACTATGCCAAACTAATGTTTTAGTATATATATATATATATATATATATATATATATATATATAAACTAGTTTTTATCCCCTGTATTACGGGGGTTGTTTTATATTATTTGTTTTTAATATTTATTTATTTTTTGAATTTTTATTTTTTTTATTGTAAGGAAATTTATAATATACTTAGAGTTTGATGATAAAATGGTTTCACAAATAACTAAAATGTTATAACCCGGTTTAAATAATATATGGGTTTGACGAGACCCAAGATCCGTTTATTTTTTTATTATAAAATTGGTTTTTTAATTATAAATAATATATATCTTTTTTTAAATTAAATCATATATTAATTTTCAATATATCCCTACTTTATAGGATTTTTATATCAAATGTTTGGTGAGATTAGTTTTTAATTTAATGAGATGTTATAACCCGTTTAAGAAATATCTGGGTTTGATAAGACCCATAACCGTGAATTCGGGCAAATGCATGAGAAGCCTCTATTTACAAATCAAGCAAATCCAAATGACTCCATAAAAAGGGGAAGCGACTACATCGCGACACGTATGATTTTTATGTTTTTGCCCCGTATTACAGGGGTTGTGTTTCTTTTTCGTGTCTAATATTCATATATTTTTGTATTTTAATTTTATTCATTGTAAAAATGTTAATAATATACTTAGGGTTTGATGATGAAATAGTTTCACAAATAACTGACATGTTATAGCTCGTTTAAAAACTATGGGTTTGGTAAGACCCATGACCCGCTTATTTTTTTACTACAAAATTGTTTCTTATTATAAATAATATATTTTTCTTAAAAAATTGAATATTTATATTTAGTATATCCCTATTTTATAGGATTTGCATATCAAATACTTTGTGAGATTTATTTTTAGAATAATGAGATGTTATAACCCATTTAAGGTTATCTGGGTATGGTGAGACCCATACCATGAATTCGGGTAAAATGCATGAGAAGTCTTCATTTACAAATAAAACAATATGGTGGTTTGAGTAAATGTAAGAAACAACCATAGAGCTTTTAAATGTTTTGTTTATTTACGGGGGTTGTTTTATCTTATTTGTTTCTAATATTTATTTATTTTTAGAATTTTATTTTTTTTATTGTATGAAAGTTAATAAATGTAAGAAACAACAATATGGTTGTTTTTTTTTTGTTTCTAATATTTATTTATTGTATGATTTAATGATAAATTGTTTCATAATTAAATGAAATGTTATAACCTGGTATAAAAGCTATATGAGTTTGATGAGACCCAAGACCCGTTTATTTTTATACTATAAAATTGGTTTTTTAATTATAAATAATATATATCTTTTTTAAATAAATCATATATTAACTTTTAGTATATCCCTACTTTTTAGGTTTTTTTATATAAAATATTTGGTGAGATTAGTTTTTTATATAAAATATATGGGTTTGATTAGACCCAGACCCATGAATTCAGGTCAAATGCATGAAAAGACTCCATTTATAAATCAAGCAAATCTGGTGACTCCAAAAAAAGGGGAGCTACATCACGACACGTAGGATTTTTATATTTTCGTTTATATATATTATAGATAGATAGATATAATAATAATCATTCGAACCAGTCGATGAACCATATGGGTTGACGTTGACTTGGCTGCATCTTCTTCCTCATTGCTACGGTTTTTCATGTTGGTTGCAGTGTAGTTTACATATACCATATATAATCGGATTTCCAAATCTCAACACGCATCTGCAAAATGAATCCCAACGAACCACCTCCCTCTATGTCATCACAGGCAGTCGGAGGTCACACAATTACAAACCCACAATCCGAGGTTGGTTCGATGGCTGTTGACGACTATGTTCAACCTATGTCGATCTCCGGTCACTTCCGTGGCCCTGGGAGCTCCCTTACATACGATAACCGTGGGTTATATGACTCATCTGGGTACAATGATGGTGTGAAACCACTGTCTATTTCAGATATGAGGCAATTCGGGGTTTCTGAAACATCTGGCGGTGGTGATTACTACCCTTCTGATCAGCCACCATCGCGTAAGGACGTACGTGAACTACAACCATCTCAAACCGGGTTGTCCAAGAATGGAAATCAGATTACTTATGCAGAAGCAGAAGCTGGGATGAGTTTGACTGCTGCTGATTTCAAGAGGATCGATCCCAATGCATTCCAGAAGGATAAGTGAGAACTGATTTTGGAAATCAATATCTGATTTACTGTTTGTGTGGAGTGTGGTTAATTAAGGATCTTCGATCCATATCAGTATTCAGTAATCAAAATCTTTATCGGTGTTTCTGAAAGTATGTATAATATATCCGGTCGCTTTTTGGTTATTGTATTTGATTGATATGTTTCATAATTCATCATAAATAACTTTTAAGTCACCAAGGAAATGACCAACATAAACTACTCTGCTGCGGCCACGGAAGCAACACCATCAGCATCTGTCATAGACGTTGCTAGTTGGGTCCAAATACCATATGTGGCGGTGGCTGTACCTAAATTAGTGACGGGTCAAGGATTTTTCGTCTAGACGAAAAATAAGCGGGATAGGATGTGTTGGCACGAAAATTGTCAGGTCGATAAATTACATTAAGTTGTCTCAAACTCCGAGATTATTACATGATTTTAAGTAATAGTATAGGCGTCCAAACTATAATGTATAAATAGTTTAACCACAACACGTTTGGGATGTGAAAGTGTCACCTTGTTGGAAACTGGACATGATGACCGAGCACCGAGTATAAAGATTGAATGGGTCAGAAAGTCTTTCAAATAGGGCTGGCAATTGGGTACTAGTTTAAGACACGATAAGATCTGCTAATCAAAAAAGTGCGGTATGTAATTTTTTTATTTTCTTAAATAATTGAAATTAATAGGCTATACTCCATCATTTTCCCTTATTGATACATAAAACTTAAAATCGCCTTATAGTTGGGACATATAAAGTAGTTAAACGAGTCTTATTCAAGTTTGATATTTGTGTTACACGCGTCGCTTCTTACCTAAACATGTTAAGACACGAATTGCCAGCCCTACTTTCAAAGATTCATAATTTGGATTAGGTTTATTTGATAAGAAGCTTTTAAGAAATTATGAAAGTGCCCTAGAAGTTTCCAAGGCTATGTGTGGTGGAGAGCTATAAAATTGGGGAGATTTTCGACACGTTGTGCCAAGTCAGCAGATGTGCTATTTTCATTTTAGGGTTGTAGTAGTTTGTATCTCAAACCCCTCCCGCCCTCTCTTATCGCCCAAATATCACTTGAAGGGGCGGTGTTGGCACCCTTTGTCGCCCAAAATTCAACCCATTTGTCGCCTACTACACATAGTCTAACAAGATTAATACTTCAAGTTTTGCTATTGGAGCTCAAAGCCCAATGTCAATCTGTACCAAATTTAAGAAAACCTATCCCTCCCTCCCTAGTTTTTAACGCCGTTTATGTATATGTTTTAGTCAATAATGTTTCAATGCATTGTAGTTGAATCTCATCTATAGATTCATCCTATACTATTGCATCATATGGCGCTAACAGTTCACCCATACCCACTCGCGCCACCCCTCACTTGAGCCTGTTGTGGTGGGTGAGCCACTAGAGCTGCCAAAACATCCCTCCACTCACCACTAGTGGTCGTGAGCCCACTAGCGCCCGATAGACCCTGGTGGAGAGAACCGGCAACCCGATAGACCCAGGTGGTATGGGTTTAGAGTCGGGTGAGATGACCCGTAAAGTTGAACGGATTGGGTGGATCATGATGCTAACAAATAAGGAGCAAGTTGATGTTCCTTTTAACCCAGGCGGCTTTGATCCAAAAACAAAACAAGAGGACGAGTTTTTTCGAAGAGGGAGAATATGATGCAGGAGCATCTCCTATTTTAAATTATGATTTTTATTATCTTTTAATATTTTGTATTTATCTTGTTTCCTAGTTTATCTTTAATCTATTTAGTATAAATAGGGTTATTAGGTTTACTGTTTAATTAGTTTTTGATTGGGTTTTATATAAAAGAACATTGTTCTTGGAACCTTTGGTTCGTTTTTATCGTCGTTGTTAATCATGAGTCTCTCGAGCCATTGATTGCTTCCGAAACTGCATCAAAGAGTGAAAACAAACATGTTCCCATTATTAATACAATTTAAAAAGCCAACCATATGTATTGAGCATTGACGTTGACTTAAAAAGCCAACCGTCACAATCCGCATTGGTTCCACAAAATCACTCGAATCCCGGTGGATCCACTGCTGCTACTACGGAATATAATCCGCAGTACAGTATCGTCGGAAGGAACTTTCCGCGTGTAAATCTGATGGGCCCTTATAAGACGGGATGAAATAATGATGGATGTGGATTATATTGCTTTGGTTATCATGTGGATTTCTGTTGTCTAGATTTGAATTTGTGTGTTTGGGTCTTGGGAAAAGTCGTTCATTGTAAACCTGCTTGTCTTTTATGCGGCAAAGAAATGAACTTGGATAACAAACTTTAATTTCCTATGTTTGAATCTATGTGGCAAAGAAATGGACTTGGATGACAAACTTCTCTTGTTGTGGAGCAAGTTTGTGAAGGATGAGTTTGTTTAAGCAAACTTGCAACAAACTTACAATGTGGCATTTTTGTGGGGCCACCCCTTTCTCTCTCTCACATGCATATATACATATATTATATATATACAATTATAATATATTTTAATAAGGTTTGTGAAGGTTTGTTGTTATAGAAAAAAGTTAGGGTTTTTTAGAAAAGTTTGAAATTTGATGTGGCTATTATGTGGCGGTTTGTGAATGTTTGTTGTTGTGGATGCTCTCTGATTTTTATATAAAATTCAATTCATTAAGGTACAAGATTTATGTAATTGCAGCTGGCTCACAAATTTAGAAGGTAAATAATATAAAAAAATAGGGTAAAGTTAAAATACAAAGGACGACAAAATTGAGAAGAGTGAGAAGGAATCTAGTCCATTGATCTTAGATTTGAATGGCTGAGATTAATTTAATAAATAAAAATTGATGGAAACGGCATGAAGGTAATAACCCACATTTGTTGATTTTCTCTCTCCACATGCAAAGCACATGCCAATTCCTCCATCATTTTAAAATTTCCATAACCTTTTCATACGATATTATTTTTAAAAAAAAAAATTCACCACAATAATAAGCGTTTTTTTATCTTTAATATGAGTATCATATTGTTATATAAAAATAAAAAAAAATTAATGGGTTTTTTAATTGTGTTATTTTTGTTGTTCATTGTGTCATTGTGTAATATGTTGTTTCCATTGTGTTTTACGTTTCAACTCATTGTGTTTATATATATTCACCATCGTGTCTTACGTTTTAGGCCATTGTGTTATAAGTATTCACCATTGTGTCTTACGTTTTGGGTCATTGTGTTATACGTATTAACCATTGTGTTTTACGTTTCAAGTTATTGTATAACATGTACTAATCATTGTGTTTTATGTATTAGATAATTTGTTGTTATTTTATCAATATTTTTACATATTATTATTACACAATGGTGTTATTCGTATTTAAAAAAACATAATGATGAGTTGAAAGACACAATGACGAAAAAACACAATGACGAAAAAAGACACAATGATAAGCGAAAAGACACAATGGTGTACGAAAAGACACAATGGTGTGCGAAAAAAGACACAATGGTGTGCGAAAAGACACAATGAAGGAAAAAGACACAATTGTAAGTGAAAAGACACAATAGTGTGCGAAGTGACACAATGACGAAAAAAGATAAAATGATAAGCGAAAAGACACAATGGTGTACGAAAAAACACAATGACGAAAAAAGACACAATGATAAGCTAAAAGACACAATGGTGTGCGAAAAGACACAATGGTGTGCGAAAAGACACTATGACGAAAAAAATACACAATGATAGCGAAAAGACACAATGACGAAAAAATAAACAATGATAAGCGAAAAGACACAATGGTGTGCAAAAAGACACAATGACGTGATTTTTGTTTTAAATTTCATATAACAAAAATCATACTCATATTAAAGATAAAAAAACGTTTGTTATTATGATGAATTTTTTTAAAATATCATATGAAAAAGTTATAAACGTTCTAAAATGATGGGAGTATTAACATGTGTCTTGCATGTGGAGAGAGAAAATATGTACAATTACCTCTATACCCTTTTTCTTTTGGTCCCTACTTGACACATGTCTATTGATTATGACTTCTCACACTTTTCATTTTTGTTACCCTTTGTAGAATAACTTGACCCAAGAAAAAATATATATAGTTAAAACATCTAATAGAAATTGAATGATCTTAAAATGAACACAAATATTTAGAGTAACTTTAATTTAGCGTAGCACTTAGAAAACTTGTTTAGTACTTGATGAAGTTTAAATTGAAACTATAAAGTAGTTAATTTACAAAATTTTAATTATTTTAACCCATCAAAGCATATTGATGAAATTAAACACTTAGGTCATGTGTAGTGGGACGATTTTGAGCGAAAATCGTCCCAATGTCACCCTTCACACCGCCCGTCCTAGGCGATTTTGAAAGGGGAGCATGTATTTATCGTCATTCAACTTCAAAATATAATAATATTATATTATTATTGGGCGAATTCGAGCTAAGAACCACTACATCATTAAATGATAATTACATCTACTAACATGATGCAACGTGTTAAAAATCACCCTGCAATATAACCTATCCGCTCAACATGACCTTACACGTTAAAGCATGTGACGAAATGAAACACTGCTATCAAGATTAAATATATAATTATATATATATATATATATCTCTATTATTATTGAATGTTTTGACCTTACACATCAAAGCATGTGATGAAATGAAACGCTATCAAGATTAAATATATAATAATTATATCTTTCTATTATTATTTGTGGTGAGAAGACCCAATACAATAATATTTTAACGTACATTACGTATGCGAATTCATTTTTTCACGAATCAATCCTTGAAAACACATTTAAACATCTCGGAATCGTCAATACACATCCAATCAATCATTTGTTCACCGAAAAATATAGTTTTGAATGGTTAGTCGATCAATTTTTCACTTTTTTCACGGAAACCGTTTTTTGAGCGTTTGCTGAGCGTTTAAGTTTTGTGAGCGTTTTAAGTTTTTGCCTTTGTTTTTTGCCTTTAAACGTCTCGCGTACCTACCGTACGTTAAGACATTAGTATACAGAAACTGCACTCATTATTTGTATCTATGAATAACGTAACTTTTCAAAAATAAAATAAAATAATTGACCACAAAAGTTTTTTTTTTTTTTTTTTGGGCACGAAGAACTTTTTTCAAATTTTAAATTTATATAGCTTTCATCTTTTTATAAATTGATAATATAATTTTTGTACTATGAAGTTTAGCCATTAAGCTTGTGTTTATAGTTTTGAATTTTTTTTCAACGCACACTCTGGCATAATTTTATGGCAGACCGACTTCATATGAAATTGATACTGTTATTCATTCTTATAGTTTTTGATTGATCTAAAACACGTGTCGGTATTATACTTTTTTACCATTTCATGGTTTTAATCGTTTATACGGTTTTCATTCGATGTAAAACATATGTTGTTATCACGAGTTTATTCGTTTCTATGTGTTTTCAGTATAAAACGTGTCGGTATCGTTTGGGCATATTAAAACGATCTTTATTTTTATTTTTATTTTTATTTTTTTTCTTTTGGTTGTTATACTAAGTGCCAATACTATACTAGTACCGTAACGAGTTGTACGGATGCCACTTTGACTAGTTTAGTCTTAAAATATGAAACTCATAACATACACAAGAAAGATTATAGGACCATCGCCGTAATTTGTTTTAGATGCGAAATTGTGAAATGCATTAGAGCACTCACATCGAAGTCTCTAATTCAAACTTAGTTCTTAAAATTTAAAGAAAAATATGACAAAATGGTTAAAAATTACAAAAAAATCATTCACAATCCCATATCTAATATACAGCAAAATTTCAGAGATATATATATTATAGTAAATATTTAAATTTAGAGATTCACTACTCCTTCTCTGTGTATCTTTATAAAATGTTTATAATTGTAAGGGGTAGGGTGACCTCGACAAACAGCTAGCGGATAGGGTTTGTGTCCGGCTACATCGACGTCAACGATTTAAGTAGGGTGGAAGTGTTAGGTGATCGGTTAGTTTTTGACACAAGAGAGTGAAAATAATTTATATCGACGTTACGCGAGCCAAGATCTAGTCGCTAACACGATACATCAATACTATACACGAGACAAATACGTTAAGGAAAACTTTATTGATATGTTAAGGGTGAATACATTAGGAATACGTTATGGAGAGAATCCTACATGGTAACGGCATGAATACATTAAGCCCGAATCTTCTCTCTTTCTAATGTACAGTAAGGCCTAAATATAGGTACAGACCCCATTCGTTAGTGTGGATAACAAATGGAGTGTTTCTGTAACGAATGCCCTTCTATTCATTAACCATTCGCCAAACATCTTAGCGAATGGTTATACTTTAATGAATGAGCCGTCGTTCGCTAAGTCCATAACGAATGTGCTCTTTAACTTAACTAATGGATAATTACTCTAACGAATGGACCCCACTCTCTATACATTCCATAGCGAATGGGTCATTTTACATTATAGCCTAATGATAAACTACCTTTAACTTATTCGATCAGCTACGGACAACAATTCATGCACTAACATACTCCCCCCTTTTCCGTAGCTGTTGAATACTTTAACCGCAAATCATCAGTCACGATTAATGCATTAACAAACTCCCCCTTGACTAATGATTATTAGGCTTGTGCAGGCATACAAATCTTTAAGTCTTTTTAGCAAACCAATAACTTGTAGTTTCTTATATCAGATCTCCACCTCAAAGTAAGCAACTCCAGGTGATCATCCCGATCATCCAACTAGTATATGATATGGGCCAATCTTTCAAAAATCAGCAGCAAGTCATCAGCTATCCATTAGCACCGGTAAAGCAAACATATCTTTACATTTGACCTCGTCACACATCTTCATGAATAACCCAATCACTCAACATTTTTCACTTCAGTTTTCCCTCTCTTGATAACGTCTATCCCAAATTAACTCTTTGAAGCTCTTTTATATCCCATTCGCTTAGATGTACTAATATTTTGGGCATATGATACAGAGATCCAACCTCCACTAAGCAATCTTGAACGATCATATTCTTCAATCTTATGACAAGACTCATATATTCCTCGGAAAAGATCAGCTCATTCAAGAACTGTCACCTTCAACAGAAGTAATCCGCCGAATACTCGTATCCAACATAGTCAGGATCAAAGTCCTTCAGAAAGAAGTAAACCGACAGACACTCGTATCCCACATAGTCATGTTTCAATCTCGAACACATTAATCAACAATCGAAGAATAATTGCATTCTTGAACTCAATCAAACGTATCTTTGCAACCATTAATTACCACCCGAATTGAAGTAATTTTTCAAGAAATCCTTGCAACCATAGGAGGATACAAGCATATTAAACTCCATTGAAATTTTTATTTCCCCTATTTCTTGACAATTCAGCAAGATCTTGAATATATTTTCAAAAATCACGAATAAATTCCTCTTTAAATTAATTGTGGTCTCCACCTCGGGTAGTAGAAACTCTTGAAAAGTCGGCCGGAAAAATACGTCACCAAAATTTTCAAGAAGAGTGCCCCACGTATTAGAAATATCCCAAAAAAAATTCGTTTGAGAAAACTTTTTCCAAAATACTTTTTTTTACATTAACAATAACAAATGAGCCTCCATTCGTTATCCACATACGTTACCCTGTCTCTCATTCGCTAAAACAGGGTCCACATACGTTAACCTTTTCATCATTCGTTACACTTGAACAAATGAAACACATTCGTTATAAATAACCATCCTTATTCGTTAGAACAGTTACACGAACAACCTCATACATTAAGAAATCCACATTCATTTGATCCAATAACGAATGAACCGACATTTGTCATAAATAACCACATTCATTAAACCTTATAAACGAATGACCTCATACGTTAGTATCAACGAATAAGAACGAATGACCCAATACTTTAAGACACATTCGTTAGACTCATTAACGAATGGCATAATTCGTTAAAAACACGTAACGAATGGGTACAATGATTTAACGAATGAGTGGTTAAATCAGTTACTGTAGCACCGGAAAAGCGTTTTCACCGGAAAAATCAGTTACATCGTCGGAAAAACGGTTTTCTTCACCGGAATATGCAAATCCAAGCTTCTTCCATGGCGGACATCATCAAAACCTCATAATTAACCACCAAATTCTACAGGAAGCTTTGGATTTTCATTACTATCATGAATCCATCAACAATTTACATTAAAATCCACTAAATCATCATCAATTTTGATAAAAAACAGTATTATCTTCATTAAATCGTCACCAATGGCAGATCACTCAATTTAATAAATTAAACCACTAAAATATACAGAAGGCTTCGGATTTCATTTATAAACATGAATCATACATTAATTCCTTCATTCAACCACTGATTTGATCCAAATATGATCAAATAGTAACCGGAACTTGAAGAACATCATCTCGATTAGAATTTTGCAGTGATTTGATATATCATGAGCAACCATATGCTTTGATACCGGTTAAAAATATGTTATATCGACGCTACACGAGCCAAGATCTAGTCGCTAACACAATACATCAATACTATACACGAGACGAATACGTTAAGGAATAATTTATTGATATGTTAAGGGTGAATACATTAGGAGTACGTTATGTAGAGAATCCGGCATGGTAACGACATGAATACATTAGGCCCGGATCTCATCTCTTTCAAATGAACAGTAAGGCCTATATATAGGTACAAACCCCATTCGTTAGTGTGGATAACGAATGAAGTGTTTTTGTAACGAATGACCTCCTATTCATTACCCATTCGCCAAACATCCTCAACGAATGGTTATACTTTAACGAATGAGCCGTCATTAGCTAAGTCCATAGCGAATGTGCTCTTTAACTTAACGCATGGGTAGTTACTCTAACGAATGGACCTCATTCGCTATACATTCCATAGCGAATGGGCCATTTTACATTATTGTCTAATGACTAAACTACCCTTAACTTATTCGATCGGCTATGGATAACAAATCATGAACTAACAGAGAGAGAGAGAGTGTGTGCGTGCAAAAAGAAAGAGAGCAATGTGTGTGGGCACGGATAGACGGTAACACCGCTGATGGATGTCGGATTATAGTTATCGTTAGGTTCCGTCGATTTTCTATGAGTCGTACACAGATGGTTGGATCCACGTCAGCTCCCTTGGATGATCACTCCGAGTGCTTTTAGAAAGAGAAAAACAATATGAAAGAACATATGAGATGGTTTGGACATGTGAAGAGAAGACAAACGACGAATCCTGTTAGATCCGTAGAAAGCATTACTATAGAGGGGAGGAGGGGTAGAGGACGACCTAAATTGACTTGGGACGAGAGGATTAGGCATGATTTGATAGACCTAAACCTCTCCGAGGACATGGTTGAGGATATGAATTCTTGGAGAAGTAGAATTAAAGTTAAGGATTTTTAGGGAGAAAGGAATACCTTAGGTATTCTATTTTCCTTATTTTGGTCACACACCAGAATGATATTCTATTTACATATATATAGTATTATTATTATTACTATTATAATTATTATTAGTATTTTATATTACTGTTGAACTTTGATTTCCTTTGTATTGCTTTATACATACGCACTTTAGAGCTGATGGTCTCTCTGGAAGCCACCTCTTTATCCCTTTGGATAGAGGTACGGTGTGCCTACATCCCACCCTTCCAGACCCTACTTATAACTTTGCTGTTGGTGAGACTTCACTAGATATGATTGATTGATATATAATTGAAATAGAGATATGAATAAAAGTGAGATGTGTGAAGTTTTGAAAAAAAACACTAAAAAATCTCCATACTCTTGAAAACATATATCAACAGACCCCATCCCCTTTGTTGTTTAAAGTTTTGCTTTTTTATATCCCTTCTTAATCACATGTAATCACTTTCTGACAAAATAAATAATAACATATCAACTCAATTATTATTGTTTCTACCTATTTCTTTAAAGAATTTATTACGATATGAACACAAACTTAAATATATGTTTTATGAAATTTTATACTTCCTTGCTGAACCGAAGGATTTGACGAAGTCTAAAGTCAAATATTGTATTTAACTACAAGTTGAGCCTTTATATATTTCTTATAATGTATTTTAATATAAATGTTAGGTAAGAAAGTTAATTTTAAACAAATTCAAATATTCAAATGTAGCTCGTCAAAACAGATTTTTTAACGATGACGACTTTTTTGTGGTTAGGCCACCGTATTTCTCAAATTGTAGAGCTACATTGTTTCATTCTGGTCATACTATGTTGTCTTATCCAGGCTTACGATGGATTCAGAGTTTGGTTTGGGCGTTCTCACGGGAAACCGTGCCGTTGGCTGCCACTTAACAGTTGTTGTGCTGTCACAGGAGTAGAGTCTTTGGCATAACACACGGTGTGACTACAATTCGGGTGAGCTCGGGATTCAAACAAATAATCTTACAAGACCTAACTCAAATTATTCATTGTTATAATCTAACAAATCTAACACAAGTAGAGATCGAATTTGAATCTCTATTAGAGAACCCAAACGTTTTTACTATGTACTAGGCCACAGGTGGTGAATATTCATCAGATTAGTTAAACTGTTATTTTATGTTTTCCCACGGGAAATTATGCCGTTTTCTGTCACTTAACAGTTGTTGTACTGTCACAGGAGTAGAATCTTTGGCATAACACACGGTGTGACTAAAATTCAGGTGAGCTCGGGATTCGAACAAATAATCTTACAAGACCTAACTCAAATTATTTATTGCTATAATCTAACAAAACTAACATAAGTAGAGATTGAATTTGAATCTCAATTAGAGAACCCAAACCTTTTTAATATGTACTAGGCCACAGGTGGTGAATATTCATCAAATTAGTTAAATTGTTATTTTATGTTTTCTAAATTACCCTAATTAAATTGTTATTTAATATATTTTATTTCAACCTCTCTCAAGATAATATTTGTATTATGTTTCTTACTCATAGGGGTGAGCAAGATAAGGGTTGGACCTTTGAAACCCGGTTACCTGACTCTTAAAACCCTTAATTAGACCCGAATAAATAATATGGGTCAGGTAAAGGGTATTTAAATTTCACCTTAAAGGGTAAAAGGGTTTCAAGGGTCCGACCCTTTTTCAAACCCTTGACCCGTTTACTAGATAGATATACATCAGATTCACGATTAATATGAAATTTATGAGAGGTTTGTATTTCATATATGATTCATCATAAATTTCCAACTACTAAGAAAAATAAAAATAAAGGGTCATACTACTGAATGGAAGTATATATATGGAAATCACTGAATTGTTCTCTACAAGTAATTTGTGAATGTGGATATTGTTTGCATAAGTTCAATGATTGATAAACTTTCGAAGTTAGACTTTACTATGCTATTAAATGAAAGTATAATTGTTCTAGGATTCATATTAAAGTCATTTATGAGATATGCAACTAGTAAATGCAGAAAAGGGAGATGTGATTATTGTCTTAAAGGGTAAAGGGTAGGACCCTTGAAACCCTTATTTATACCCCACTCTTTTATTGGTTAGAGGGTAGGGTATCGGGTCCACGTTTTTTCCTGAAAGGGTAAAGGGTCCGGGTAGGGTATTAGGTAAAAGGGTAGGGTCTTACCCTTTGAACTATCCTACTTACTCATCCCATATATACAACTAGAGCAATAAGAAATATCATTCCCAAAGCCAAGATTTTGAGTTTTTAGAAAACTGTTTTTTACCCATTAGAAAAAGCTAAAATAAAAAAGTATTTTGTTATAGCTAAACACATTTAAACTTATTGACTTTTTGAAAATACCAATAAACCAATAATCATTTTCCAAACTAAATTTCAAACATGCTCATAGATTACACATTTTTATTAGACCGTGTGAAACCACTAAAGTCAAGTAGTCGTTTATAGAATGCAAAAATTTATCGTTCAAAATTAAATAAAAAAAGTAAATAAATAAATAAAAGGAGATCGTCTTTTCAGATATTATCATGAACGTGTTGTTTAATTGTATATTTATAATATTACATTTACGGGAGACATGGTGCAATAAGGGTTGTACCCCGTGCTTCAAATGTATGTACACCGCTGACATCATCTTGCTTATCTGGTTCTTAGCCAGGTATCCCTGAGTTTTGATACGTGTCCTTTTTTGGTTCAAGCTGACTGCTTTGCTTCAAGATTTGTTTCCTTTCACCGTCAATTCTCTCTCTCTCTCTCATCTTCCATGGCATCCCTCTCTGTTAATCGAGGTCTTATGTACTCTTGTCAACAATGGAGCATAGCAGACCACTTTGCGAGATGACACCACCTTCGACGCCGTCAGCCGACGCAACTATTGCTGCAAGTCACCGGTTTCTACTCAGAAACCCTAGGAGATCGGGTTCGGTTTAAAGCTAACGTTGTCTCCGATTTCGACTGTTGTTTCGCATATGCGCTTCAATCAAGGTACTTGCATCTTGCGTTTCAGTCATACCGTTATTTGAGAATTATTTTGTAAATAGAAGGTACTCATAAGTGAATACCTATTATAAGGTAAGTTTGATTTATGTGAGTTTTTATTGCATTAGATTAACTTTTATCTTATGTTTAGGTATACAAGATCGTCTCAAATTCATGCCAATTTTGCATATTGTTTATTGATTTGTTTAATCTATTGACTAAGTTTTTGGCTCAGTTACTGAAGAAACACTAAGTGACCCCGGCAGATTAAGGATAATCTTAGGGTTAAGTAGATGTTTCCCACGAGGGTTAGGTCCGGCAAAGATGGTTATTCTTCTCAACCTGCAAAACAGACACCGTGAGCTCGTCACTGAGAAGGGGGGGGGGGTTCCTCCTTGTGACCACCCTCCGGCGTGAGAATCAGACTAGATTACTCTGAATATAAGTGTATATTAAGAGAAATAGCTAGAGACGATAAGATAATATCAGATGATCTGTCCTGATACCATTCCAAGGTGTTGGAGTATTTATAGCCGAAGGTAGGTTTCTAAGCAGGTACAGCCAGCTGTATAATATTCCTTTTCCACCAACTGTGGGCTACGTACGTGCCATGCTGGTAATCTAGTCTGATAGTGACATGGCCGGCTGTGTACTATGTACGTGCCACGATGAGGGTTGGTGGGTAGGCAGCGGCTGATAGTGACATTTTGTACTGGAGCATGCTCCTCCTCGTACTATTGTCGGTGAGCTGTCACCCTGTGATTGGTTCATGGGCTGCTTTGGTCAGATCTTGTCTATTTTGTCCATACCTTGGCAGGTATAGTACAAAAGATCTTCCAGAAGCATACGGACTGGCTCTTTTGGGCGGGAATATTCCCGCTTTGCTCATTCCTTCTTCAGGTGACATTGCTGAAGTATTAAGAGTTAGTGCCTTATGCGTGTAGCTTTACTGTTAGTGCGGGTAGCCTTCCTTCTCAGCTTGTACCCATAGCTGCGGGAACAGGCAGGGTACTGTACCAAGGGAGGCTTTCCTGCGGGAACAGCTGGCTTACTGCGTGTAAGGTCTTCATCTCTCTGAGCATGGTGGGTCTTGCGGAACCAGTTGGTCTTTGCGCAGACGTACCCCATCAAGGTGTGTCTTGCGGGTCCAACTGGGCTTTGCGGGGACCTACCTCTTCAAGTCCCCCCAGTCCATAGTTCTTCTCATGAATTAGTGAGGTGAACTTTTGAACTTTAAGCTAGGGGTTTTGAAGGAGGTTTTTGTTTTTTAAGGTTTTCCATGGGGATTCTTCCCGCGGTTTTTCTAATGTCACTTGCAGAAATTCCCTACTTTTCTGCCTGATCTTTGGTTATGATGCGGGTAGGTGTTTAACCTCTCCACAAGTCGGGAGAGTTTAGTTTCACTTGTATAGGCTTTCCACGAGGTTTTGGTAGTTTTGGACATAGTGATCAGTTATGTTAAACCACCAATTCCGCCTTGAAGTTTCAAACAAGCTAGTTCTCAACGTTCCCGCTATGCGGAGGTGTTATTTCCCTTTCCGCAAGCACGGCCCATAACATCCTTCTTGGCTTCAATTCCCTGCAAGTGCTAAGTATGTGAAGGGTTTTGCCTTGACACTGTACCCGCACTTGTCTTATGATTTTTTACTTCCCAAGGTAAGGGGGTATATTCCCTCTTATTTTTGAGTCTTTTTGAATCTTTTTGAAATTCGAAGAGTTGGTGAAAGGATAAGAACAGTCCAAACTGTTGAAGGGACGTTAGCGTCTTCCGACGGTTTCTTCTGACAGTTTCAGGACATGCAAGAAGTTATGGCGACGTGACATTATATGGTCATTCCAGACGCTTTTTCAGGCGCGTGGGCGCGAGTTTTCGGGCGCGTGGGCGCGAATTTTACGGCACGCGTCCTTACGGCACGCGTCCTGTCGACAGCTGTTGCCAGCTTGCTTTTCACGTGTCATCTTCTCATTGCTCCTGCGCTTTCCTCTCTCCTCCGCATTAAATTCATCGCATTCATTGCGATGAGTATATAAAGGGAGGAGAGGATGCATCTCAACTCACACTTTCACTTCCTTCTTCTTCTAAGCGATTTCCGGCGAATACTCTAACTTTTGTCGAGCATTCTCCTGAAATCGTTCTTCTTTCCATCCCCAACATGTCTTCCCTTCAAGATCCATAAGTCACCGCCGAAGAGTCCGACGTGTATATCGAGAACCCAACGTCCACTTCTGACAAGGACGATAAGAGTACTGCTGGCGAGTGCCAGTGTGCTCTTTCCGTCGACCTTTATCAGTACATCGTCAAGAAGTTCATGCTCGAGCCTTTCAAGCCTGAGTTTCCTGAGCCTCACCAGACGGTGTACGATGCCCCCAAGGGCAAGATAGGGGCGTATGCTGCATTCTTCATCTATGGGAATCTCAGGTTCCCATTGACGAAGTTTGTGTACCGTGTTTTGGAGAAACACGGTGTACACTTGACGGAGGTACACCCAATGGCGATCGCCAAGATCCGCCATTTTGAATGGGTGTGCCTCATTCTGGGTGTGGAGCCCCGCGTCGACCGCCTGATGACTTTCTACTCTTGGAGGTGCATCCAAGGCTGGTACACCTTGGTCACTCGGATCAAGGGTTTGAAGATCTGTGCTACCGAGCGCAGTCTTCGATCTTGGAAGCGGGAGTTCTTCTATATCTCTGCCCGTGTCGTCCCTATTGCGATGACATTCAAGAACGGGAGAGCACTCCCCAACCTTCACGCCTCCAACTACCAGGAGGCGGAATGGTTTACCAAGATCACCCGGACCCAGACTCCGGTTTACCGATTTGCGGAGTCTAGGATGGTGATGCTCGGTATGAGCCGGGTGTGGAAAGGTGCTGGGGCAAAGGCGCCACAGATTCCCATCGTCCTCGAATACGGTTTGAACTCTATCCCTTACGGTATGCTTCATATTATTTGCTAATTTAGGGTTTTTGTTCTAACAATTTCTTTCTTTTTATTTTCAGAGGGAAACAACTTGCAGTCGCTTCTGCAACCGCGTGAGAGCGGTGGTCCCGCTCGGCTGGGTACTCGTGCTCTTGATGAGAACGAGTTGCCCATCCTGGAGCAAACGGCTGATCGGTTTGTGGAGGTCTACCCGCCAGGCCACGAGATTCTGAGCGCCACGCGGCCAGGTAAGGGTTTCTTTAACCCCCGCCCTCTCCATGCTCAAACCTCTGCTGGAATTCCTCTAGTTTTGTCATCTTCTGATGAGGAATCCGCAGATGGTCCTTTCTTCGTGAGGAAGAAGAAGGCTGCTGGCGCGAAGGGCAAGTCGAAGGTTGCCTCCACTGCCGATCAGGGGAACCGGTCTGACTCGGAGGCCGAGAGCGAGGAGGCAGTGGGGAACCCTGGTGATGGTGAGACCACTGTTCCGGAGGTTGAGACAGCTGTTACCTCCGGGCAGCCCAGTACGACGACGGTGACCGGCATGAAGAGGCCGGCTCCATCGGGTTCGTCCCCGCCTGTCAGAACCTTCAGGCTCAAGAAAACTCGTAAGTATAAATTATATTTAGCTTAACTGCATATCTTTCCGCCATCATACTTATATATCTTGTCTTCGTGCAGGCGTGGATGCAACCGCATTCCAGAGTGGAGCGGGAAGGAGCATCTCTGGACCCATGATGGTAGGTTTGGTCATCCTACCCGAGGCGATGACCCAGGCGGCTGCGCCTGTTTGCAGCATTGGTTCAGTTGCTCATCCCGTTGAGGCAACTGTTCCAACCGTAACATCATCTCCGCATGCTGTCAGTGCCATCTTCACGGAATCCTTCACTGAGCCGGCGGTGGTTTTTCCTGCGGGTTCTTCCGCAGCGACGGCCACGGTTGTGAGTTCACCTCCGTTGGTTTCTACCGCAGGGGCCTCTACAATGCCTCCTCCGGCGTCGGCGACTACGGCCGGTCCCTCAGGTACGTTCGGGGCTTCTAGCCCATCTTTGCCTCCTTCCCATCTCCTTGACCTTTTGGTTGGATATCCTTTGGGTTCAGGTGATGGGTTTGGTGCCTATCGACCTGTTGTCGACCCTACAGGTGTGTGGGGATATTTTGGCCTTATCCCTTTTATCATCTTTTTTTTAACTGTTTTTTTTTATTGCAGTTCGTGATTCCAACGAGGTGTACGCTCCTCGGTGAAGTATCCGCCGGGGAACGACCCTTCGGACTGCTGCGGATTGTGTCGAATGGGCACGCCACGCCGCCCCAAGTGGTGCGTTGGGGGAAGCCATGTCTAGCTACCAGGAGGGTAGGCTGACGAATGAGCTTCGGATTCTCCTTGCCCGGAGGTAGCCGCGCGTCGAGTTGCTTTGTCGTGAAAACGACAAGTTAAAGATGGCGCGTAGCCAGGAAGTGGCTCAGGCGCGGGCTATCCGGGAGGAGAACAGGAGACTTGCCGCCATTGCTGCGGAGAAGGAAAAGGCCTTCAAGGCCCTCGAGGTTGAAGCTCAGGCCCGGCTCGAGGCCCGTTCCAAGGCTACCCAAGCTGTTAACGAACAGCTTAGGTTGGCTAAGGAGACTGCACGGAACGCAACCGAAAGGGCCACCAAGGCTGAAGCTGTTGCTGAGCCTCTACGCACTGAAGTTGAAGAACTTAAGGCCAGATTAGAGAAGCTCCAGCAAGCTCATGATGCCTTGGCCATGGAAGACGCCAAGAAGCTCCAAGAGATCTTGGACCAGAGGGGCATGCTTGACCATACTGAGCGTAAGCTGAAGGGCGTTGAAGAGGCTGCAGCTAAAGATGTGTTGCTTGCCAACCTTACTAAAAACGAAGCCGAACGCGTCCGTGATGAAGCTCAAGCTGCCCTCCAGGAGGCTCTGGTCACCAAGGAGTGGCTTCTACGAGAAGCGTTGTCGCAGGTATGCGTAGTTCCGTAGTTTCTTCACGCTTTTCTTTATACTTAGAAAAGTTTTTAATATATATTTTTATTTTGTAGGTTGTGCATCGGGTTCTCACGAACACATCCTATGACGATGCTATGAGCGCAGCCCTCAACGCTTCTCATGATAATGGGGAAAAGGCTGGGTTCCTGCTTGGTCTAGGGTTTGTTGAACAAGGCATCCCGCCTTCCAACTTCCCTCTTTATGACGTGGATACTGAAGCTGCTTATGACTAAGCAGTGAATCAGTATGCTGCCTTCTCGCATCCGGTGGTGGGGAAGGTGAACGAGATTGCTGCTGCTGATGATGGGCTAGCTATTCTCAAGGCTTTCCTTGAACCGCCACACTCAACTGATGGTGCGGGTTCAAGCGGGAGTGGTCCTGAAGCTTGATCCTTTAGATCCCTTCCCACTGTTAGAATAGATTTATATTTTTGTATGCGGGTATATGCCCAGCAATTCTTGTAATATTTGAATTTTGATGGAATATAAATTATTTGTTAATGCCTTGCCTTGTAAAACTTATATGTTTTGTTTCACGCATATTTTAGTTTAACTTATCAATTTCTTGAGTACTTTGGATAAGTTAACCTTTCAACGTGGCAGATAATAGGTTAAAGTTTTGCTTCCTCTTTCGTGATTGTGCGGGTAAGACCGTCACTTTCACTTAGTAGGATGGCTAAACTTTACCTATATCTGACCTGCGTGAAGGTTTTCCTCATCTTTTCCTTAGAAATTTTTACCGTTTTTATGCTTATGCGGGTTTTGCCGCCTTTCACACACAACGACTTACTTCTTTTCACACTTATTTATGCGGTGAATACCGGCATATCAGTGTGGAAAGTTCATAAGTATAAAGGTAAGGCTATCAACACAATGTGATAAAGGAGAATCATTTCCATTAGAAGTGGCTCTAGGCCTTTTCTTTACAAGTTTGGAATTTATCTACATGTAACATTTGCGTAATTGAGCTCCATTCCATGTTCTTGGGATGGGGGTGCCATCGAGCCTTTCGAGCCGGTATGCGCCCTTTCCCAAAACTTCTTTGATAATGTATGGTCCTTCCCAGATCGGGGCCAGCTTTCCTGGGCGCTCTTTGTTCGAAGCCTCGTTGTTACGCAATATGTAGTCTCCTACATTGAAGTTGCAGAGTTTTACCCGCGTGTTGTAGTATTTTTGCATTTGTCGCTTGTAATTCTCTTCACGCGCTGCGGCTAAGTCTCTGCGTTCTTCGGTTAGCATAAGGTCTAACCGTCTTTCTGCATCATTGTCTTCTGGCTGAGTCAAGACCCTTGGTGAGGGTAGACCAATTTCGACCGGGACCATGGCTTCAGTGCCATAAGTGAGGCTGAACGGGGTTTCTCCCGTACTTGCCTTTTTCAGCGTTCTGTTTGCCCAAAGGACGTGTGGAACTTCGTCCACCCAGCCAGATCTGTGTTCCAAGAGTCTTTTCTTTATGTCGTCGACGATGCTCTTATTTGCTCTTTCCACCTCACCATTACCCTGCGGGTGCGCCACTGAGGTAAAGGTGTGGGTGATTTGAAGTTCTTCCAGCCACTTTTGTAGCTTCTTGTCAGCAAAGTTGGTGCCGTTATCGCTCACCAAATTTTGTGGAAGTCCAAAACGACAAATAATAAATTCCCAAATAAATTTTTTGATATGTTTTGCGGTTGTTTGGGCTAAGGGTTTTGCTTCTATCCACTTGGTGAAGTAGTCGATGGCTACCACTAGAAAATGAACGTTCCCTGCTGCTGTGGGAAATGGGCCTGTCACATCGATGGCCCACTTCTGTAATGGCCATGAAGAGGTGACTGGAACAAGTTCATTCTTTGGGCGATGCGTGTTGGGTGCGTAGAGTTGGCAAGACCTACACTTTCTGATGTATGCCAGCGCATCCGTATGCATCCCCGGCCAAAAGTATCCCGCGTTGTTTAGCTTAGCTACAACAGTGCGTGGACCTGCGTGTACTCCACAGATGCCCTCGTGCACTTCCCTTAGGAGGTAGCCAGCATCTTGGTTGTCCACGCATCTTAGGAGTGGGCCAAGAAAATTACGTCTGTAAAGGATGTTATCGATGAGTTGATAGTTCAGTGCTTTACAGCGTATTTTTCTTGCCTGTGTTTTTGACTCTGGTAGTATACCCGCCGCAAGGTAATTTATTATTGGTGTCATCCACGTTTCTGTGCCGGTTTGGATGACACATATTTCCTTGTGCAGGATTAATGGTGCTCCAAGGAGTTCAATGCGGATGTCCTTTCCCAAGTGGGTGAAGGCTAATGATGCAAGCTTGCTTAACGCATACGCAGATTTGTTTTCGCTACGCTTGACGTGTATGACTTTACAATCGCTAAAATCGCGCATAAGGGTTTTTGCTTGTGCGAGGTACAGGGCCATTGTGTCGTTCACGGCCGTGTACATCCCGTTTATTTGGTTGGCTACTAACATGGAATCCACGTGGGCTTCCAAGTTTTTCACTCCCATCTTACGCGCAATTCTCAGCCCGGCCAAGAATGCTTCATACTCCGCTTCGTTATTCGTACTTGGAAAATCCAGTCGAATAGCGTAAGTGTATTCTTGGCCTGCTGGGTTGGTTAGTTTCAACCCTGCGCCTGAACCCTCGTTGTTGGCTGCTCCATCAGTGTAGAGTCGCCGGACATCATCGATGTCCTGTGCTGGAGAGGGTTGAGCCTCCTCCTGGCACTCTTTCTCCCGCGAAGCGGGGACTTCTGCAATAAAGTCGGCCAAGACCTGGCCTTTTATGGCTGGTCTTGGCTTGTACTTTATCGCGTATTCTCCCAATTCTATTGCCCATTTGGCTAGGCGTCCTGACAATTCGGGTTTGCCTAGAACGTTTGCAAGTTTGAAGTTGGTGAGAATGGTGATTGGGTGACCTTGGAAATATCGTCTTAGCCTGCGTGAAGCCTGTACAAGTGCTAAGACTAATTTTTCCAGGGTAGAGTACCGGGTTTCTACATCTGTTAGGATACGGCTAACATAGTAGATTGGCATCTGGATGCCTTTTCGCTCTATTAGCAGGACTGCCCCGGTTGCTCTATCTGTAGCGGAAAGGTATAGGATTAATTCCTCCCCTGCTTCTGGTGCTGTGAGCGTTGGGAGTTCGATCAAGCGTGACCGAATTTCCTGAAAAGCTGCTTCCGCTTCTGGTGTCCACCGGAAGTGCGTTTTCTTTAAATAGTTTCTCAATGTTGACACGAATGGGAACGACCTATCCGCATGGTTTGCCAAAAAGCGGTTAAGTGCGACTAGTCGTCCATTCAGTGTCTGAGCTTGCTTGATGGTAGTAGGTGATTCCATTTTGATAACGGCTTCGACCTTTTCAGGGTTCGCTCTGAAGCCATCTTAAGTAACAATGACTCCTAAGAACTTCCCTTCTTCCATCCCAAAGGAACACTTGCTCGGATTGAGCTTCATGTTTATCTTTCTGAGCGTGTTGAAAGTTTCTCCCAAAGGAACAAAATGTGCCATCGGGCGTCCGAAATGCGGTTTTGTCCTGATCGTCAACGGCCATGTGGATTTGATGGTACCCCTTATACGCATCAAGGAAGCATTTAAGGCGAAACGGTGCTAACGAATCTACCTTAAGGTCAATTTCGGGTAACAGGTAACAATCTTTGGGGCATGCTTTGTTTAAGTCTTTGAAATCTATGCACATGCGCCATTGTTTGTTAGATTTCGGTACCATGACGGGATTTGCAACCCATGTTTGATATCTGCTAACGCCTACGATGCCCGCGTCAAGGAGTTCCTTGACTTGGGTTCTACACGCGTTAGCTTGTTCCGCCCCCATTACTCTGCGCTTTTGTATGACTGGCGTAAAAGCCGGGTCACACTTGAGCTTATGCTCTGCCTTACTTCGAGGTACACCAGTAATGTCAGCTGGTGTCCATGCGAAGATGTCAGCGTTTTTCTGTAGTAAGCGTTTGAGTAAGGTGCATGTAGGATCGGTGATTGTTGGACCAATGGTAACAACCTGGTCAGGGTATTTGCCATTGAAGGCCCATTTTCTGGTTCAGTGATGGTTGGTTTGGCCATCTTTGGTTTGGGTTTAGATGAGACAGATGCGATGCATACCTGGGGAATACCGGTGATCATCGCTACACCCTCAGCTGTTGGCCACCCCATCATGCCGTGGACTGAAGACACCACGGCGTTGAATCTTGCCATCCCGTCTCTCCCGAAGAGAATGTCGTATGTGTGGTGTGCTTCCTCATTACGACGAAGTCCACGTCTTCTGTGCGGGAATGTTTCCCGTCCGTGAGAGTAACGGGGAAAGATAGGATACCCAGGGGGTGTTTGTGCTGCCATCGAACCCTTCCATCGAGGCGTAGACCGTTTCCAGGCGTTCTTTGTCTTCGTCGTCTAGCTTGTCAAAGAACTGCCTGTACATGACCGTTGACGAGGTTCCGTTATCAGCAAGGGTGCAGGAAGTGATGTAGTGCCCCAGCTGGCTTTTGATGACTATAGGGCCTTCTTTGTTGGGCCCTCCTGGCACTCGCGGGAAGCGCACTTCAGCTTCCTTCCACGCATATGGTTCTGTCGTTCGTCGTTTCCTTCTTCTGACGTTACCATGAACCATGTGGATGCTGATGTCAACAGGCTTTCGTCCGTTGCCCTTGTACCGATTATCATTCCTTCCTCCATTCTTGATTGATGCCACGAGGTGCGCAAGTTTTCCATCTTTGACGAATGTTTCGACAACATCCTTCAAAGATGTACACTCCTCGGTGTTGTCGCCCTTTGTCCCGTGGAAGTCACAGGATTTGCTCTGATCAGCATTGTGGCGCTGCTGGATCATTGGAGCTTTTGGCCATGGGAGTTTCTCGGTGGCAAATATCTCCGTGATGCTTTTGGTGAGTGGCGTCCATCGGGGGTTTCGGTTTGATGGGTGCGTGATATCCCTTCCGCCTAATAGAGGGCGAGAGCTGGATGAGGTGTCAAAGTTTACCCTTGACTGCCAAATGCCTAGCTTCCTCTTTTTGTTTTGCCGGGCGGTCCGGACGTTGTTTTCTCTGGTCCTTTGCGTGTAGAGATTTGTACTCTGGGGAAGATTCCGACCTAGTTGCTTTTCCGTTTCGGCAAAGTGCTTGGCTGCCGTCATGATGGCATCCCATGTGGTTGGCATGCCATCTTTACCCGTCAATGTGCGGATAAGCTCTGGGTATTCGGCGCCTTGGATGAAAGCTGCGCGAACAAGATCTTCGCTTATGGTGCCCAGACTCAGCTTCTTTGAGTTGAAGCGAGTGATGAAGTCTAGCAAAGATTCATCCTCCTCTCTAACGCAGTTGAGGATCGTCCACTGCTCTTTAGTATATTTTCTCTGTTGACTGAAGTGCTGGCTGAACTTGTTCTGGAAGTCCGCCCAATCATAGATGTGGTGGACCGGTAGACAATCAAACCATTGCCCTGGTCGCTCCGACCAGCGTCATCTGGAACATATAACACCACGTGGGTTCCGTCCAGTTGCTGACGGTTGCCCCCGCTATGAATCTGTTCAAGTGATCGTCTAGGTCGGATATGCCATCATAAGTGCCGATGCTGGACATCTGTTTGGCACTCTTCGGGGCGATTGCTTCCGCAATGTCCCTTGCAAACTTGGACGTTCCCGCATTTGCAACAGTCGGTCTAAAGGTTTTGGAGAAGTCACGTGAGTTTCCCCCCGCGTTCCTCGGTTTGAAGGTTTCTCCAAAATTCCTTATCGGTTGGAAGTCCGTTTCTTTGCGCTTCTTTTTCGCCCTATGACGAGGGTTTGCGTCGCTGTCGGACTCCTCCCAATCATCGTCCAAGTACTCGCAATCATTGCTCGTATTGAGCTATTGTCGAGTACTTCCGAATTCGTCAGCCTGTTGGAGTGAACGCAAACGTTCATCCAACTCCGCTTGGAATTCCTTCTGACGTGCTTCCGCCCACGCTTTTACTTGATCAAGTGTTTGGCGGGGGAGCCTTGTCTGTTGCCTCTCCACCTCGGTATCAATGAATCCCAGGGGAGGATTGTTTACTGCACTTTCCCCGGCTTGGGTAACCGGGGTAGTGTTCGTAAAATTTGTGTACTAGCCGGTGTTCCCCCCAGTAGCTGGGGTTTTGGTTACCGGGGTTTCTTGGTCACTCGCTGGCCTTGGCACCGGAGTAACCTTAACCATCTTTCCAGAGGTTTAGAAAAAACTGAGAAAAATTAGTTCTAGCTTTTTTGCACGGATGGCGCCAATGAAGAAACACTAAGTGACCCCGGCATATTAAGGATAATCTTAGGGTTAAGTAGATGTTTCCCACGAGGGTTAGGTCCGCAAAGATGGTTATTCTTCTCAACCTGCAAAACAGACACCGTGAGCTCGTCACTAAGAATGGGGGGGGGGGGTTCCTCCTTGTGACCACCCTCCGGCGTGAGAATCAGACTAGATTACTCTGAATATAAGTGTATATTAAGAGAAATAGCTAGAGACGATAAGATAATATCAGATGATCTGTCCTGATACCGTTCAAGGTGTTGGAGTATTTATAGCCGAATGTAGGTTTCCAAGCAGGTACAGCCAGCTGTATAATATTCCTTTTCCACCAACTGTGGGCTACGTACGTGCCATGCTGGTGGTTGGTGGGTAGGCAGCGGCTGATAGTGACATGGCGGCTGTGTATTATTCCTTTTCCACCAACTACAGGCTATGTACGTGCCACGATGAGGGTTGGTGGGTAGGCAGCGGTTGATAGTGACATTTTGTACTGGAGCATGCTCCTCCTCGTACTATTGTCGGTGAGCTGTCACCCTGTGATTGGTTCATGGGCTGCTTTGGTCAGATCTTGTCTATTTTGTCCATACCTTGGCAAGTATAGTACAAAAGATCTTCCAGAAGCATACGGACTGGCTCTTTTGGGCGGGAATATTCCCGCCTTGCTCATTCCTTCTTCAGGTGACATTGCTGAAGTATTAAGAGTTAGTGCCTTATGCGTGTAACTTTACTGTTAGTGCGGGTAGCCTTCCTTCTCAGCTTGTACCCATAGCTGCGGGGAACAGGCAGGGTACTATACCAAGGGAGGCTTTCCTGCGGGAACATCTGGCTTACTGCGTGTAAGGTCTTCATCTCTCTGAGCATGGTGGGTCTTGCGGAACCAGTTGGTCTTTGCGCAGACATACCCCATCAAGGTGTGTCTTGCGGGTCCAACTGGGCTTTGCGGGGACCTACCTCTTCAGTTACGTTTGTTGATTCATGAAGGGCTTAAAAATGAAATTAAGGAGTAGTAGATTTGAAGACAAAATTAAAGAAAAGGTTCGTAAATTTACATTTGCAAGACCAGATATGTGAGTGAGTGTGTGTGTGTGTATTGAAACTAATTACCTGCTTAATTATTCAGATTTTAACCTGATATGTGAGTGTTAGCTTTGTAACCGGAACTGATATTGATAATGATAGTTGAAGAACGTGTGGACATGCGCACAAGTAATGAGGTACATCTAACACTTTGACCCGTTTAAGTTTTTATCATTTTTTTGTAGGTAAGTTTTAAAAGTTTAGCCAAATACAAATGAATACAATATGAGAAACGAAAGTAGTCAAAATATTAACATTAATATTAATTTTTCTAAACTTGATCATTTTTAAAAGTTGTAAGTGAAGTATTACTACATCTCGGATCGTACTCAGTGCATTGGTTGCTGACCATGAGGAATTGTTGAAATATGCAAAACCTTTTATCATTGATTTGCCATAAAGCGCTCCGGTTGAGAAAACCAAAGTAGGTTTATGTCAGTGGTTATCATTATGTGAGGAACATTAAACATAAATATAAATAAGGTTGGCATTTGATTTCCATTTTATTGACTTGTAGAAGGTGAAAGTTTTTTTATGAAAGAAAATGGATGTTTGTAATGTAGTGAAAAGGGAGAGACCAACATTGTAGTAATGCCAACATAAGACAGAAATCTCAAAGTCATAATCCTTTTGCAAATGTTGTTTTTGCTCATTCTGTGTATTAACTGTTTTAGTTAGAGGGTGGGGTTAGCTAGTTGAA